>NW_009711218.1:10603-12550 GCF_000703405.1 Apaloderma vittatum | reverse complement strand
CTAACATTCTGTGATTCTGTGATTCTGAGACAAGACTTACCCTGCCCCGTGAAAGAGCACATCTGCTCAGTCCCAAACTCAGCCTGACAACAGCCAGCTATGTCTCAGGTGTCTCAGGCTGTGAATTATTGATTCCTCAGGTGGAGTAAATTTGAGGAAAATCTTTCCTAATCCCCAGTCGCTGGGCTGCACTGTGAGCCAGGAGGGTTTGTAGCCCTCCAAAGCTCTGTGTTTTCTTTCCAGTGTTTACTATCACTTTCTTATTTCCTATTTTCATGATTTTCTGTTTTCAAACACTGGTTAAAGGCTCATCCATGCTGCTTTTATGCATTTAGAAGATATGAAAACTGCATGTGGGAACAACAGGGAGTGCCTGCTCTCAGCCCTCTGCTCAGTTTCTTGTTAGACGTAGAAGAGAATCCCATTGCTTGCTGTTACCACCAGCCCCTTACTCAGTCGGCACAAAACAGAAGGATGTCACAGAATCACAGAACAGTTTAGGCTGGAAGACCTTCCAGATCATCGAGTCCAACCTTTGTCCCAGCCCTACCAACACCACTGACCCCTGTCCCTCAGCACAACACCCACCCGGCTCTCAAACCCCTCCAGGGACGGCGACTCAACCCCTCCCTGGGCAGCCTGTGAAATTCTTCCCAATATCCAACCTGGACCTCCCCTGGCCCAACTTCAGGCCATTTCCCCTCGTCCTGTCTCTCTCCACTGGGGAGAACAGACCAACCCCCGCGTTGCTACAACCTCCTTTCAAGTAGTTGCAGAGAGCGATGAGGTCTCCCCTCAGTCTCCTCCAGCTGAACAGCCCCAGATCCCTCAGCCGCTCCTCATATGACACATGCTCCAAATCCTTTCCTCACACTCTGAGAGCTTCACTTCACATCCTTGGACATGGTTGCTATTGTACAACAACGAAAACCTTAACTTCTGCTAAACTGAAGTACAGAGAAATGTGGTGACTTTCCTCATAGCTGCAAATAGCTTCATATTTGAGGCTACAGCTTCGGCCCCAGACCTGATTTCAAATCCGTCACGCTAATTCGTAGGCTGCTCTTCCCCAGTTTTATCATATATACACTGAAAATTAAATTTTATTTAATTTCAATTGCAAAGTCAAACTCCTAAAAGGTTAGAAATGCTGCAGGTATTGAACCTGGAGATAACTTTTTCTTCCTGTGTTCATTCGCTTTGAGAATTGAAGGAGAAAATGGAATTGCTGCCACCCACGATAGACTCCTACTGTGACTGCTGGCACTGCATATGTGACATAGATACATTAAAGGAAAAATTCATCCCACCTCATTCACCTTAATTTGTTCTCCCTAGGACCTACTACTTGAGTTGTTCTGCCAAAGTGCAAAGCGGGAGGCTGGGAATATCACGATACGCTGCTCGTAAGACTGCCTGCATCAGGTCTGGGCTTTCTCCAACCTTACGCCCTTCACTGCAATTGGTACTGCCGCTGGCCGCACGGGAGGGGACCCAAGGCTGTGTCCAGTTCCAGCACTTGTAGTTCTCAGCCTGCCAATATTGTCCTGGAAATCTTGAGTGAGGCAAGGGAATTCCTGGGGGTTTTACTGTTAGTTACACCGCCAAACCAGCCCTGCCTAAAGGTGGAAAGGTGCAAGGGGTTTTCATCCCGCTGAACGCAAAGCCTCCTCTGTAAACAACGGAGCTGTTAGGAAACAATGAGTTAGCAAGAAGACTTCTATAATCAAGACTGCCAGACACCTGGCTGCTAGGTCACGCTACAGCACTCTCAGGAAGACGGCTGGAGAGCACTGGTGACGGGCTGCCCAGCCTGGCGGGTGCCAGGGCATGCACGGGAACGCATCTGGCAGCATCATCCGCTCCGCTGACTGAGCCAGACCCAGTCGTGGGCTGGAGGCAGTGCTTGGGCTCTCAGCAGAGAAGCCAGCACTGAAGAACTTGGGA
>NW_009711218.1:4502-10522 GCF_000703405.1 Apaloderma vittatum | reverse complement strand
GCCCGCCGCTCGGCTCGGCAGCTCTGGGAGACCCAGGCCGGCTCTGACACTGGACAGAGTTGAGAACAAGGCCAGCACCTCTGTTCAGAGAGAGAAAAACACAGCCTCTCTCTCCCCAAACTGTAGTCCCACATCACCAGCACACTGTCCGCCTGTAACACTGACCCTTGTGGCATTTTTGGGAAAGGCCCAAAATCTTGGAATCTTCTTCACTTTTCCCAGATACTGTCTTGGCATCAGCTCAAGACTGCAGTGTGCTGAAATTTCATTTGTCATTCTTAACTGATCAACAGCAGATACCAAATGTTATTCCTCACAATTGGATAAAATTCTGCACCATATTCTCACTTGTAAAACAAGCCGTTAACTGCATTTGTATCCTTCTGGCCTTATGTCATGGTGCTGAGAAAGAAGATCCTATTCTAGGAAGAGGAAATTTGCAAAGAACTTTAAGCTGACCACAAATTTGTAGACAGTTACTGCTCCATGCAACCACCAAACATTAACTAAGTTTATTTTAATGAAATGTTCATTAAATGGCTGTGATCTGTAATCCACACCTCTGTCAAAATATCTGCCATAAGTCTGCTGAAAGCTCATCTAAGTAAAACCCACTTATACTCACTATCCAATCCAGAAATGTCTGAATAAAGAGTGGAGGAGAATGATGAATCAGAAGCAGAAGTCTGTAGAAATGGCAGTGCTCAAGCTGTGAGTTGCACCAGCAGCCAAATCACTGCTGTGTTAAACCAGCTTGATGCCCTGCTCTGGCAGGGGGTTGGACTGGATGATCTCTAGAGGCCCCTTCCAACCCCCAATTCTGGGATTCGGTGATTCTGTGATTCTATGACTCTATGATTCTGTGAAGTAGTCACAGCTTGACTGCAGTAATAGGAAAGAGAACTGTAGTCATTGCAGCACACAACGGGTAAAACACATGAATCAAACAATGTCCAGAGAAGTTCAGCCTCAGGGAGGGGAATAAATTGAATTAATTTCTTTACATACAGTTCAAAGCTTTAGGAAAGAAAGCAAGAGACAGTTTATAAGTTACAGGAACAGCGAGTTGAAATGACACTGTCTTTTCTGGCACCAGATCCTAAACAACCTCAGTTTTTTCCAACCTGTCCACAGAAAGCTATCAGGATCTCACGACTCCATACGCTAATGCCAGCACTTCTAGCTCTCCTAGTTCTAGGATATGTTGAGTTCCTTTGATGATTCTAATCAAAGTGCATCTGATTTGGTTGGCTGCCACAACATCAGTGTGCTCACAGACTCAGACTGAGAGGCCCAGGCCTCATATTTTCCCTCCCTAGCTGCAGGGTTTGGCACACCCTGATCTGGCCCAGACACGTAAAGCCAAGTCACGGGGATGGGTACCACTCGGGAAGAGACACAGGTGACATGTGCAGAGGATCATGTCCTTCAGGGCACTGACCTATGCAGATGCCAAGCCCTTCTCCATCCAGATGTTCCGGATCAGAAGCGCTACAACTTACAAGCCCGTGAATCAGAAACCCCAATGCCTTTGCAGGGCACTTCTCCTAGCAGCGTTGGCAAAGCTCTTGAAAATACTTCTCATTTTTGGCTGGCCTTTCTCAGCAGCTCTGCGAGTCAATCAGCTGAAATCCCCAGCTAGATTCAAGTAGTACACTTAGCAAAACCCAGTGAAATGCAGGAAGGCTCATAAACAAATCAAGCAAACAGCAGTCTGCATCATATCCTTTGGAGGAATGCAAATGAAGCAGTTCGTCTCGGAGATGTCCAGTCCAGTAGGATTTCTGTTGCTGTCAAACCAAGTAGGTCAACTGCATGTCTACAGATGACACGGCACGTTCCCATTGCTTAAATCTCCATAAAACTTGGGACAGCTGGCATAAGGCTTAACAGAAATAAATATTATGACATGGAATGCTAACGTTGCTCCTTATCTAAGAACATTAATAATGCTTTGCATATATTCATCCAAGCTTAGGAAGTAGGCAATCTATATGTGCGTCTGTTAGAGAACGAAGGGATAAACTCAATAATGAAAATTTAGCAGGGATGATGGAACAGAATGACAGGGTAGGGAATAGACTTTTGGTATTCATTAAGTGCTACACTGCAAAATTAAATTGAAAGCATTTTGAGATACAGAAAAGAAGCTACCACATGTATGGGGCTGTATACTGTCACACCTGAGCGTTGCTTGCAGTTCTTTACACTTGTGATCACAGAGTAATCCCTTACCTTGACATTCAAAGAAGAGGAGCACTGAGGAGCTGTGGTTCACTCATTCGTACAGATGCTTTTTTGCTCATGACCTACCTAGGCAGTGTTTAGAAGCAATACTAAATCATCAGAGAAAACAAAACACTGCGTTTGCTTATGGATGGGCACAGAGACATGAACAACCCAGTTCCAAAACCATCCTGTGACTAAGGCTGTTTCCTATTAAGGAAGCTGTAAAGAAGGTGACTCCAGGCAGAAAGTGAGGTTTGCATGTAACCAAAATTATACCATCATATTCTTTAATTTGTCTAACACAGTTTTCTCTCAGATTTTGTTAGCAGGACCTGTGCCCACTGTGTTTAATAAACACTGTTGCAGCTAGCCAATTGCATTTGCAGAGGTGGCAATAAAGAATAAGGGAATAAAGCAGACTTCAGTATGACATGAAACACAAGAATAAAAAAATAGATTTTACTACCAGTAAAAGATTGTCATTTATGATTAACAATTTTGTGAGATTACCCTCATTTTACTAACTAAACTTGTTTTTTCTAGATCAAGCAACAAGAAAGTAACAATCACGCTTTTCTCCCTAAAGTGCATTTTCCATGTCACAGTTATAACGAAGTATTTTTAGGCAATGGAGAGATAACAATTATAAGTGGAACAGTTACAAATGCAAGCCAATTATTTAGTGGAAGGTAGTGTGATCCATTAATTAATTTCATATATACAGGACTAAACCAATTATTTTCAATAAACAGGCAAAATCCATGTACTATAGAGAACTGTTTTCTTTCGAAGACATGCAAGTTCACTAAGAAGATCCATTTTCCCTGTGAAAGGATTTTCAGCTAACATTCAAAAGATCAAAGACGCATAACAAAGCTTTATGTCTTCTGAAATGAAGGCTGAGTCTGATTTACAGAAAGTGTCGCACACAAAAGGAAATAAAACCCACTGAAATTAGTATAATGACAGCATCACAGCGAAATCAAAATAGCTGGGGAAAAAAATCTGCAGTGAAATCTTTTATTTCTGGCCCCTTCAGTTCTTTTTGTTTGATAAATTAAAAGATTACTTCCATTAAATTTCCATTTACTTCCAGGGCTGACATTTTACCTGGAAAACTGGAGTTACATTACGCTGTTAGAAAAGTCCTAAGAGAGAATGAACATACTTTATGAGTGTCCGTAACACCAAGATCAAGGAATACGCAGGCTCTGGCACAAACTCTCTAAATCAAACGTTGCATCTTACAGAAAAATTAGGACGATGGGACTGTGTGGTTATTTGTGAGAACGCCAGGAGCGGAATGACGTCGTGCCATTTTTGGAAGATGGTTTTAGGTCAGGCTGCTCTAACCCATCAGTGGCCCAGCTGCGGATGGCCGTGGCCGCACGCACAGCAGCGAAGCAAACACCTGCAGCCTCTCGCTCGCCATCCAAACAGGGAGAGCAGCCAATTGTAACGGCACTGACAACGCCAGCACTCGGCATTTAATCAGTCCAGTTCTGAAAAAATACCAACAAAGAGAAATCTAACAAATTATTGTTACTTTTAATCTCAACTAAATGGAATAAATAGGCCAATCAAGCGAGGCCATAATGCTGTCTGTGTCCCTGCATATCACTTCCTTTCTAAAACTATAACAACTTCAGGCTAATGCAGTCAGAACGCACTTCATTTGTCTTTTTTCACTTGCCACCACTCTCAAAGATGTATGTTTCGGGAATATATTCTTACCAGTGTTTGCAAAATACTTTCAGACTGTTCACTAATAATGGCTAATAAGAACTTTGGAGATGCAAAGCTTCAGAAAATTCAAATATGTCTTAAGTAATGAAAATTTAATGAAGTTTCTTATTACCGCTTACCAGAAATATCAAAATAAATCACATATGGGCAATCAGTTAGAAATCTCACCTTGAGACAGGTAGAAGAGGAATTTGAATGCTGGCTTACCCATAATTCAGAACAACTTTGTCATGGAGCTATCTCACCACAGCCCTTTATCTCTCTAATACTGATCAGGACTTCCACACTGCCACATAATAGTGAGAGCTTGGTGAAACCCCCATGTTCCTACAGAAAGTTTGAATTATAAAGAAATTGTCAAGATTTCAAAGAATTTGTGATGAAAATCTGTTTCACTGGGAAATTCAGATCACCATCTCTGAAACGTTTGCTTACCAGAGGTACAGTTTAAATTTCACACATAAGGAACCCTCTCATGCTACAATCCAGCAGTAAATAGTAAAAAACCAGCTGTCGTGCCCTGCTAGGGAGTTACCTTCATTTCTTCTAGCAGCAGTTTGCATTCATCACACAGCTGCTGCAAGCGAGACTTGCAGTTTGAGACGCATCATATATTCGGCAGCACTGAGATCACAGTGACGTGCAAAGCGAGGCGAGAGAATCACCTCTTCATCCCTTCCAAAAATACTCCTGCCACAGCCAGCAGGAGCATGCGCTGCAGCCGATCCATCCACCACCAAAAAGACCCAAGTTGTATTTCCAGCTGCTCCATTTCTCCAAGGCTGAAGGACGGCACAGAGACAGGTACATCACTCAAGTTCTCAGTTGCTCGTTTATTTTTAAGCGTTGATGTTATTTCTCTCTGTAATAGCCTCAGAGTCACACAACAGACGAGCAGGCACTCTCCCTGTTAGTATGCGTAAAAGGCCACAGAGGCTCTGTGAAAAATTCTCTCTAGCAGAAGCAAAGACACAGGAATCATGCTTGTAAGGACAAAGAGAAGAAAATCACACGTGTACTAAAGTCAGTCTGAATGTATTTATGCATGTGGGAAGGGGCAAACTTGGGGGTTCACAGAATTATATTTTCCTCCCAGCTAGTAATAGTATCTTTCTGCTACATCGCTTTTCAGCTAAATGTCTGCAGGTATTTGACTTAAAAGATGGGCATCACCATTTCCTTGTGAAAGGCAGAGAATCACAGGCCCTGGGAGAGTGCATGGCTTGCCTAAATTCACTCAGCAGCCCTTTAGAAGAGGTCAGACTCCGCTCACCAGCTCCTCACGCTCAGGCCAGTGCCCCACCCAGCAGCAACACCACCTCTGCACAGCAGTCCTGTCTGAGAGCTCAGCCCAAAGGCTGAGCAATGCTGCTGGACATTTGTGACGTTCCTACTGCGCGTTGCACTGCTAGGAGCTTGACAGCGTCTTTCTGTTACATATACACACAGGCAAATCATTCACAGAAAATCAGCAAGGCTTTGTTTTCATTAAATGATGTGCATGACAGGAACTTTTCTCTCTGGAGAAGTCCAGGATCTATTTTCTGGCTGCAGCCACTTTATGATCACAGTCAAGATGAGAATGACACACGTTACATCGAGGCAGTCTGATTTTATCCTTGCAGTGGTAAATAATTTTTGTCCCTGAATATATTTTGATACATTTATGGTAATAGCATGCTCTGAGATGGTAGCACTGAAGACAGACAGAAAGATGAGATGCCCACCACAGTATGGCTCTGAATATTCTCCAGATTTGTAGCTGTTTCTATTCTAAACATCAACTGCACTACTTAGACTGAGGTAAAGGCGAAAAATTAAACAAAATCCTTTTCTCCAATGTATATTCCAAAGAATCTTGCAGGGCTCCGCAAAATTAAAACTGTCGTAGCTCTTCTGCAGTTGTACTACCATAATGTGCTCACTTAATTTGTGATGAAAATAGTATGTTCAAGTAATCATTACTCATTACTTCAGCTTCTTCTATAGTTTCATCTGTCCTCCTGCAACTCTCCATTGAGTTTGCTTAGGCTATAAATAAAAAT
>NW_009711218.1:0-4471 GCF_000703405.1 Apaloderma vittatum | reverse complement strand
ATCCTGTATCGTGCCTTCTGAACAAAAATTTCAGTGACTCATTCTCATACATATTTTCTTCCATTATCTTCATCACGGGCAAATGTTCACGCTCATTCCAAAAGGTCACAAGGAAAGATGCTGTGACTAGCTTCCTGTCAGAAGTAGGTCAGAATGCTCTTTCCTTAGATGTCCTGAGACAAAGGTGAGGTTTTTTTCCACCAGAGACTGTCGTAGTAGTTTCTGGTTACGACTAAATCTCCTTAAGCCGCAGAGCTCTGGGTGATTCCTACCCAAAAAAGGCAAGTCGCTAATCAGCAGAGTGGTGCCAGACTGACTGACAACTCTAATGACTTCATTTGGCATCACTAACTTGTAAGCTAGTTGACGCCTTTTTGAATTGTTTTTTCTAATGGATATGTACGGTGCTGGAGTCAAGAATGTCATTCCCAATTACAACAAATATTAACCTGAGTAAGAGGCTTGGAATGGGCAAAGTCTGCAGAAGCACTGCCTGGTGGGGAAACAAATTCTCCAAAGGCACCCCATATATCAGCTCATCAACAGACTATTTCTAAAGAATAATTTCCTATTTGTTTGACTGTGTAACATTTAAAAACTCGGGTACCAGGAATCATTGATAACATCTTGAAATGTGAATTCCTGAGGATGCTATCAAGTGCCAAGCCCTTTTTCCTACATTGCAACGTCTGGTACCCATTGGTGTATCCAGCTTGTCCAAAGATTCCTATTGCATGTCCCTCCACGTACTTGTGACAGGTTCACACAGTTTCACTCACAGAGCTCTCAGGTAGTTCCCTGATTTGGTGTATCCAGCTTGTCCAAAGATTCCCATTGCATGTCCCTCCACGTACTTGTGACAGGTTCACACAGACAGTTTCACTCACAGAGCTCTCAGGTACTTCCCTGATTTCCTCAGGCACAGTTACTCACAGTCCTCCTTCTTTACACCAAACACCAGCAGGGTAACGAGATGCTCTCCAGCCCCACTAGTTATGACTGGCTGTGGTTCCTGCACCGCCCAGTGCTGGCGGGGCACAGCTCGTGGAATGTTCTTGAGAACTCTCCGAAAGTGGAACTCTTGATGGGCCAGAACTGCTGCATTTAGCCCACTTCTATTTCTGATTCGCTGACTTCTGACACTTTTGGGAATATCACTTGCAAATAATCACGTAAAAATGTGCATTCCATCAAGACCCTTCTTATCATCTCAGTTAAGCAACAGCCGGAAGCAGCTGCATTCTGCAGCTTTTGCTAAATGAATCCAAGAGAGCAGCTATTTGTGTGGTTAGAGGCCTTTTCAGGAAAAGGCCCTTATCTCGAATGCCTGATGTTACAGCTCTATTGTTTATCTAAGAAAATGACAAATCGATAACAGTGTTTACCTTTAATAAATTATTGATAGCTCTGTGAGGAATCTAAAGCAGAGCGCTACTGAACTACACAGACTCTGCTCTACACTGCTGCCAGTAAATCTCCAGATTGGAGTCCAAGTACAGGTCACAGACTGTAAAGTTCTTAACGGCTCGGCTTCCACCAGCTTTCCTTCCCCACCCTGCTGTGCAGGCTGCATTTAGCTCGGGGATGCTCTGTGCACCTGTCCCAGGGGCGGCACTGCGGAGGCTGTGGGACACGGGGTCGCACTGCTCCCCAGCAGCAGCCCTCCTGCCCTGCGCTGTGGCCAGAGCCGGCAAGCGGAGCACAGTCCGTGCTTCTTGATAACGAGCAGATCACCTTCCTCCTGCGGGAGAGCATTTCTTGTTGCTGCTCGGTGTCAGCTGCTGATGCTGAAAAGGATCAGAGCATAAAGGGGCTGGGATGGCGAATGCTTGTGCCGCCACATGACGCACAGCGAAGCTGGGCACGGCCCGCCCGGCACAGCACACCTCTGCAGCCCACAGCCAACATCGAGGCTGCACAGCGCCTCTCCGAGGAGTTAAATAACCAAAGCGGGACCTGCAGAGCTGGTTGGGCTCAGGTGGTTTCCCGAGGCTGAACCGTTTCTGCGGTGGTTCTAAAGCCATCTGCACTGCCACAGGACACGTGTGGATAAACAGCAGCCAGGTCTTGCATGTCCCTCTGTTAAACCACAGGGATATGGACGCACCAGGGATTGTTTTAGTTTTACAAGCCAAAGCTGTTCTCATTGTTCTCTTACGCTACCACCAACTATTAAACAATACACTATGCAGGTCACTCATTAGAATTAAATAGAATTAGGTCTTTCACAGTTGCTTTAGTAGATATAATTATTCCAAATGTGGAAAGGAAAAAAAACCAAGAAATTGATGTTTCCTGTCACCTGATCTTTCTCTGGAGAAATAAAGAGTGGTTATAGATTTGTATGGCTTCTCAGAAGAACAAAATAGGAGAAAAGCAGCAGATTCATGAATATTTAATGTTAATTCAGAGAAGAGTCTAATGTTCATTTTAACCAAAATATAAAAGCCAAACTCTGATTCTTTTCTTTGAAGTACTTACAATTCCACCTGTAAGTTATGTGTTCTAGCGACTGAGTGCTCAGCTGCCACTGATGCACTGGGTAATACTAAAAAATTAATTTATTTCTCCTCTTACAGTCCTCTTCAAAAGATGGAGTAGCGTGCACTTCGTTTATGTACCCTGAGCACTGTGAAACCACAAGGGCATATTTTACAGGGTTATGAGATGTTTATATGCAATGAAAATACTCTTGCGAAAGAGGAGAATCTGTAACACTTAAATATCTGGCTCACAACCTGAGTCGTAGTGAAGTACTACAGAAGAGGGAATATCTTGATTCACTGCTTGCACGGAAGTCTTTAATTGTCCTAATAAGAAAAGACACAGAAGAGACAGTTTGCTTCTCTAGAATTTTCAGCTGGAGTGGGGAAGCCTAGACTTGTTTCTTTTTCTCAGAGATACCCATATTTTAACAAAACTAGAAGTCAAAAATGCTTCAAGAATAATAATAATAAAAAAGGGCTTGATTCCAATAAAGATGTCCTGGAATATATCTAAATACCAACTTATGAAAAGGAATAATTCAAACGAGATGATAAATTGACATTGATTTCCTTGAGTGAAGATCTAGGGTCTGTATTTTGAGGCCTGTGTTATTGCACACATAAAACTCAGTCACTGACTCTCCCAGGCATTTTTATCAAGGCAAAACATCAGAATGGGTTGGTATATCACCACCACAGGATGAATTTCAGTGTTTTATCAGCAGTGAGTCCCCATCCACTTACAGACAATGAGGTATTTATGCCACAATTGCAAATTCTGAATGTCACAGACATGTAATAAAGTACTCTGCGCACCACGAACAGAACTCAATAAAATGGAGACAAAAAATAAGTTTACATTTGGAGTTTTAAGGAAATGCTGATTTTCAAAAAAGGTGTCCCAACCTGTAAAATTCAAGTTGTGATTTCAGCTGCCCAGTACTTTGGGACCCAAACTGCCACGGCCTGCTAGAAGGAGAACAAGTCCTCTGGATATTTAAAAACAAAGGGAGGGAGATCATGAGATTCAGAAGTAATCCTGGCTTTTGCGCACAGATCAGGGGGCAGTTCTCAGAAGTTTCTAAGGGCCAGTGAGGTATTCTGGTGCTTAAAGGTGAAGGTCAAAAAAATCAAGACGGCACAATTCCCACTCGATACTACTACCCCATTGAGCCAGCCTAGATATCTTTGAATAATTTCTTTCCCAGACACATTTCTATTCTGCTAAAAATATTACCCTAGGCTCAGCATCTAATTGTTAGAATGAAGAAATAGTTCAGAAGAAGGCACTGAAATTAGACTAATTACTTATGACATAATCTGCCAGTAAAAGAAGATTCTATCCAGTCTGAATTTACCTTCAAGTTTACTTCCTGCAGCATGGAGATTTATGACACTGCGGTCATCTTAGCTGGTTTATGAGTAATTGTTTCATTAGCCACATAAATGTCTAATCTACCTCTAATCTTGCACAGCTCTTGGCACAATGTTATTTTATGACAGTGAGTAACATGAGTTATGTGTTGTGGTTAAAATGTTTTTCTTTTTTCAACATTTAATTACTGTCCTTTTAGTGACACATTAATGACACATTAAATATTTTAAATATTTAAGTTTACTTAATGTAAACATCCAGTCGTGCCTTTTTTGAAAAGACTGCAATCTGTATTAATTTTAATTTTTATGATCTAGAACAGACTATAATAAGGAGATGAAAAGCTCATTCCGTTGCAATTCTATTCTAAAAGACTCAAGTTATGAGACAGTTTAAAAGCACAGAAAAGGAAAGGATTTTTCAGGAGAGGCTCCTGCCTCACCACCACAATTTAACAGCTTTACCTAGCAAGCTCAGCACCTGATAACTCCTCTTGCTCACCAGCAGGACTTAAGGAGACGTGAAGGTGCTCACAGACTTGCAGAACAGTTCATATAAAGTGTGGCAACTTTATAAATAAATCACAGAATCAGAGAATCAGAGAATCACA
>NW_009711217.1:0-812 GCF_000703405.1 Apaloderma vittatum | reverse complement strand
CTGGAGGAACCTCCTGGACTGAAGATGGCTGACTGTGCAGGCCTTCCAGCAAACGTCTGGGTAGTTGAAATCCACCATGAGAACCAGGGCCTGTGATCAAGAGGCCACTGACAGCTGCCTGTAATAGGCCTCATTAGCTTAATCATCCTGATCAGGTGGTCTGTAATAGACACCCACCACAGTATCACCTATGCTAGCCTGCCCTTTAATTCTTACCCACAAGTTCTCGACTTGCTCCTCATCCGCCCCTGGATAGATCTCAGTACATTCCAGTTGCTCACTCACATAAAAGGACTCACATAAAAAGGACAGAGCCACCAAGACCCACATCCCAGTTATGCGAGTTGTCCCACCACATCTCTGTAATCGCAATGAGATCGTAGCTCTCCAACTGCACACAGATTTCTAATTCCCCCTGCTTATTCCTCATGCTTCTTGCATTGGTGTACAGACACTTATGAGATTTAATGGAGAAGCATCTGTTACCGTTGCTTGTGCCACCCATGTTGGAGCGGATGCACTTAAGCTTGCTTGTGCCACCAGTGTTGGAGCGGATGCACTTAAGCTGGGTCATTGTTTTGACACCTAACTCTGGGATACTTCCCCCTGGCTCGTCTGCAGTGAGCCAGGTTTTATCCCCTTCCCCCTTCCAACCTAGTTTAAAGCCCTATCAATTAGTCCTGACAGCTCACCAGCAAGAATTCTCCTCCCTCTCTGAGACAGCCCCACTCCATCTATATGTCACATGCCTGGTGCTGCGTAAACTCCCTCATGATCATAAAACCCAAAATGCTGCTAGCGGCAACAGCCCT
>NW_009711216.1:0-216 GCF_000703405.1 Apaloderma vittatum | reverse complement strand
GCCTAGTAGCACAGAGTCCAGCTGGAGGGCTGTAACAGGTCGTGTTGCCCAGGGGTCAGTCCCAGGTCTGGTCCTGTTCAGTAGATTCATCAACAACCTGGGCAAAGGGATAGTGTGTGCCCCCAGAGAGTTTTCAGAAAAACAGGAATTTATTTCCTTTTTCGTTGAATAGAATTTTTTTGGAGCCCTGCTAGTGCTACTGGGAGCGAGGTCTCT
>NW_009711215.1:871-11614 GCF_000703405.1 Apaloderma vittatum | reverse complement strand
AACCCCTATCAAGTATAAGCGGGTCAAGACACTATGGTGAAGGGAAGGTTTCTAGCAATGAAAGCCTTCCTGCCAAATTATATCCAATAGAAGTATTGGCCATATTAAACTACAACTGCAGAGACAAATGGAGGATTTTCTGGAACCATGTAGAAAAACATATTCCACCTGGCTCACAGCTTCCGTGTTCTATTGACTAAGAATTCACCTTGCTTTAAAATTTCTTAATTTCAACTACTTTATACAGTTTTAAAAAATTCATCACATAAGGACAACAGGGCCATGACTTCACAGAATCCCTCTCACTGAAAACTTAAAGAGGAAGAAATGTGACAATGCTCTAGCAATACAGTAAATTCCAGCCTTTGCTTATTCCTCCATCCTTTATTTTACTCCCTGAAAGTACTATCATGTATTTCTTAGAAAAAGTATCCTGTTTTCTGAATTTATCCACTCTACAAGAATTTCCCAATATAATTAGCAAACTTTGACAAAGATGGATTAAAAGATGCTTTTCGCCTCCACTCCAAAGGCTAAATACAAATTGATGCTGATCCATGTCATGTCAAGATAAATCAGTGTTTCACCATTTCCTCGAATTACAAAACAGTAACTCTATCCTGCACCACTGTGAGGCAAAAGTCCCTGGCAGGACAGTCAGACTAAACTTTGGGATTTTAGAAAAGTCAGAAATGTTGAACTTTAAATAAAATTTCTCAAGAACTTATTACACAGGCTCAAAGCAATATAGCAGGAATATAGGCTTTAGATTGTTCTGCTGCTACCTGAACTTTGACAGCAAAGAGCTGCTTGTCTTCCATAGTATAAACCAAAAGTACTCAGTGGAGGCCCTCAAAAGGTAAAACTGGAACAATACCTCTGAATTGCTCTCCTACAGGGATACTAGTATTTAGCAGTTGGTCTATAACTGAACTGTCCATTGAACATACTTTGGTGCAGCTCTGCTGCAAGAAGGCTAAATCTGAGAAGTCCACATAAGGGTGTAAACTCACTTTGACAGAGACCACTGTATTTTGGCAGAGTGCTACAAAACCTGTCATTATACGAACATCTCTAATCCTCTAAAGAAAATGTATAGTTCCAGCACAAGAAGGCCTTTGAAATCCTTGACGTACATTCAAAGGAAAACAGAGGCTACTTTTACAGAATTTTGTCCATGCAGTTCACCTCAGCTGTTTCAAAATAATAAGGATGAACTTCTGCTGGGGAAAAAGAAAAAATGTGAGAACGCTGAAAGCATTGTGGACTGTGACCCACACTGTATGGTCAACAGAAGAGGAGAAAAGTCTACATCCTGTATGATAGATTTCTTCTGCTATTCTCATAAAAAAAACAAAGTTCTGGCCATAGTCTCAGGCATCTCCTATATTTCAGAATTTAAAAATTATTTGATGCTTCCTTTTCTGCCTGGATACTAGAAAATTGACCTCATCATGCATGCCGTTCTCTCAACCAACACAAAAGAGACCATAAGAAACATACACAGAACCATACCTTCCTCCTTGACACAGAGATTTCACTTTCTATTCTTTCTTGCTGTTGCAACAACATTTTAAGTTGATTAACTAGAAGGAGATAAAAAACATTATAACCAAATAATATGGACGTCTTCCACTGAAATCATACTTATTTCTAGCAGTTTTTAAACTATTTGCTTTCAGAGTAATCTTACCTGCGTGACTGTGCTGCAGTTCCTGCCAGGCTGCATTCCCACTGTCCACATCATCAGCGCCCATGTCCACTGAGGACTGGTCAACTTCAACCTCACCTTCATCCTTTGCAAACTGTCTTTCCTCCAAGGCATGTTGCAGTTGATGGATGCTTTCACTAGCACGCTCTGAAAAACAGTCACAATGTTGGTCACAACAAACACCATAAAAGTAAGTATTTACTGACTAATAATTTAAATTAATTAAAAAAAAATTAAAGAAAAGAAAAAGGGAGAATGAAAAGCATTCAGCATCTGTCTAGCTCGACTATTTGACCTAAAATCAGCCCCTGGAAGCAACTATTTAATGCAAACAGCTAAAACAATTACTGTATGTCATAATTTGCAGAAGAAATATTTTTTACATTTTCAAAGAAGCAGCTCTAAATAGCATCTTAGCCTGTCAATACATTAGGACTCTGCAGCAGCAAAAACCATAATATACTTGACCTTAAAATATTTCTTAATGTAGGTAGCTTCAACACCTTTCAATGAACTGAAAGCTCATACTATATTTCTTACAACGGCAGGATTTGGCACCAAGAGCAATATTTTTGAATTCTGATGATGCTACCACAATTGACAAAGCAATGTATAGTACAACAAAAAAAAAATCTGAGTAAATGAAGCAAAACTCAGCAAAACAACCTAGTATAAACCAGCGAGTAAATAAAGATTGATGACTTCTGAGTAAGTGTGAAAAATAACAACACTCCTCATTCTGGGGAAGAAAAACACACTGAAAACACAACACCAACAAAACTCTTTCCAGATAAATACAGATATTTTTATTAATCCTTTCAAGAACTAAGCGGGTTACTGGAAGGTGATACAGTAATGGTCTTTTCTCATTTTCAGTATATAAGAAATCATGCTGCTTCTACATTTCTCCAATGTAATGCTGCACTCATATGTGACTACCAGTCAAAACATCCCTGGAAAGTTTCATTATCAGTTAATAATTTATTTTTTTTTTTAAAAAAAATCAAACAAAAACACAACAATCCCACACATTTAAAACCTTACTCAACTTTCAGAAACATTCGATTGTAGCTGTTTTCTTTATTTAGCCCTCAATTCTTTGAGAGTTATTCTCCCTCTGGACTACTGCATATGAAACATTTAGGTATAAATGCCCACAGAACAGGAATTTCACACGTGTGAGACAAAATTCACAAGGCAACATCTTTATTGGAGCAATTAGTATAAACAGAAAAATGGCAAGCTTTCCAGCATGTACATCCTTAATTTATTTTTACATGTTTGTAATCTGTAAATTGATATGATGCATAAGAAACTAACCGGAAAAAAAGCTTAAAAATAATAACCACAGTTAAGCATTTGCTAGGTAGAACACAGAAGACATGCCTCAGAGTATAATATATGCTGCTGGTTACAAACGTTAATAGCTCCTTTCTTCCAAATAGAAAGGTGAATAGCAGTTCAAGCTGGGGAACAAAGGGCAAATATCTATCTCTGCCTTCACTTTATTTTTTCCACATTCGTATCATCTTGATTGAAATTGGTAAATCGATTTTTTTCCCCTACTGTAATGGTTTTCAAAATCCTTTTCAGTCTTTTTCTCCGCTTGGTTGTAACTTACCAAGAGCTTATAAAATATAAATAACCTCCCCTCAAAGCATTATAATTAAGAACATGGTTCTCAGACCAGCACATCAGCCATCACTCACTTTTTAACAATGCTAGTTTTTAAGAAAAATTTGATTCATTTCAGATCTATTAATCTTCTTTCAGCACTTATTTTTAAAGCCAAATCATCTTATGTCTCATATCACCTCTTTCGATTTTTGGGTACTCCATCCTTTAAAGAAATTAAAGTAGTCAAAAAAGACGTAAAAAGCACAATTTAAATAGTCATAATTTATTATGATAATCCCAAATACAATTCACAAGGCAGTGACTCAAAAAGGAGGAGTTTAGGTCAGATATTTCTTTCTTGGAACACTTAAGCTATTCATCCATTCTTAAGCATTCCAGGATGACAGAGGGTGGGAGAGTTAATGAGAAATGGTACAAGTATCTCACTGATGCAACAGCTTAAATATTTAGCAAACTGTGCTGCAATTAGTTGTTGCCAAGAAGTGTTCAATGTCAGTAGACTTACTATGTGGTGTGTAATCTGACAGCCATAAAATTCTTCCATTTCCTTATTCACTATAGACCTTTGTCAGAGAACCCCAGAGTATCAATATTTGCTCCACAGCCAGCAGAAGAACAAACCAGAACAAGCCAAACAGGTCCATATACAGTTTTTCCCAGAACTTCTCTCGCTTCATAATATTACAGCTTCTGACCTCCAAGCTACTGCCTTATCCTCAACAATAACATCAACCTGGAGAAAAGAGAAGACCTTATCAATGTCTACAAATATCTAAAGGGTGAGCGCAGGGAAGATGGAGCCAGACTCTTCAGTGACGTCCACCCACAGGACAAGGGGCAATGGGCACAAGCTGGAACACAGCAGGAGAAGCTTCTTTACTGTGAGGGTGACAGAGCACTGAACAGGATGCCCAGGGAGGTTGTGGAGTCTCCTCCTCCGGAGACTTCTGAAAACCTGCCTAGATGCAATCCTCTGTGAGTGCTCTAGGCAATCCTACTTTAGCAGGAGGGTTGGACTAGATGATCTCTAGAGGTCCCTTCTGACTCCAACAATTCTGTGATTCTGTGATCTTCTCATGCTATGTCCTATTCTTCCATAAACATACTGGGCAGTAGTAGTGAAATACATTAAAACCGTTATCAACGAGATACTGATGTCTACTTTTCTTGACTCTACTTTCCTGCCTCTGGAAAAACATCACCACATTTCTGAAAGTTTCATTACATATTTGCAAAGTTTCTTAAAAGCTTGCCAATTTCCAAATTCCAAACGTTGCTCCCATAAGTAAAACACTCACCACTGGGAGTTTGCAATTTCCAATGATCTGTCTTTACATTCACTAGATACCAAAGAGCTAACATTTACTTCTGTAAGAGTTGAAAAGGATGTGTAAAAGAGAATAAATACATTATAACTTTTTTTCCAAAATAAGGGACATAATTTTGGACATTAGGATAAGAGAAGACATATTACCGAGTGGAAAGATTACATTTCTTTTTTCTGTCAAAGTAAAAATATTCTTTTTAAATATGAAAGAAGTAGGAAGGACTTCTGTGGATGCAAACTATTGAACACCAAATAACTTTTGCTTAAGACAACGTGATAATTTTGTAATGAATTCAGAAGTCATTAATTTAAGTGCTGACACATTCAACCCAACCCTTTCAGCTAGGCTATTCATGCAACAGTACACTTTACAGAAACAAGGGCTCAGTAAAAACATACTGCAGAAAACTGCTCACATATAATACTGTGATTTGCACACCTAAAATTCAATCAGCATTTTTCTTTTTTTTTTACATCTTAACAAGACTCTGCAAATAAAATCCAAACCTATTTCTGTTGTATGATAAAATTTCATTGATATGTTATTTCCTTTACAAACAGCTGAGGATATAAATAATATTGAACTTATCTGGATTAAAACTTCAAAATATAAATTTTATTTACCATAAAGCTCTTTGGTTTTCAGTATTTAAAGGATTGGAGATAATTATGAAAAATGGCAGGCTAGCGACAAAACCTGATGCAACTGCTCCACTAAAATGCTGTCAAGTTGTCAGCTATCATGTATAAATCACAGGCAGTACTTGCCACAAGGGACAGTCAGATCACATATCTAATGCCTTGGCAATGACATAGCTGACCAAACACCTAATAGAAAAAATCCTCCTTATTATTTCAGAGACAGCAGCAACGAGTGATCCTAATCTAGGATCAAGACCATACCATTCTAGGTACAAAACATTCCTATACCTCAGTTCATCTAAATGTGAATGCAACTTTGGACTAGATTAATTTCAGTTAAGCATAACAGCCTAGTCAAAGTCAATAGGGCTCTGAAACGTTAATGTTCAGGAAGTATATATGCCACATATTCTGCATGCTGAATGCAGATACTCCTCTGTCCTGAAAGAAGCATTAATAACTCTGGTTGTTTTCTGTACTCACTGTAACTACAAAATCTAAGTATTATTCTCTGGAAATACAGTACAAGTATCCTTTTTCCAGAGTAGTATCTTTGTATAAACATTATTGGTAGAATTTTTGTATACGGAAATGTCAGTACTACAGCTGAACAACATATTTATGTTGAAGATCCATTACTGTATCTCCAATATAAAAATTACTGATTGGATTACTGATCCATTCAACTTAGTAAAAAAAAATTAAAATTAAAATAAGATCAAAGCTACAGTCAGGACACACTCAAGTAAGGAAAAAAAAATCAAAACAACAGAACAAAAACATGGGACACATAGCTGTATTTCCAAAGTGGTAATAAGCTTTGGGGAAAACAAATTAAAAAATAAATAAATCACTGTAAGAACAATTTAGCATGGAAGTGAAAACAGAAGACACAGAGAAGGCATTGAATCATGTTTGCACTGCCTAAACAAAAGATGCTTTTTCAGACACTGCCCAAGACTGTCTATAAAGAGCACTCCTTTAAATGAAAGCACCAGAGCTACCTCATTCATGAACTCAGAAATGCCACAGAAAACACTCTGAGAGCTAATGGAGAGCTTAGCAAAGGAACCAACCATCCAAAACAACAGAATTGCCTGAAAGACATGGAAACTAACTCCAGCTGGTAGAAGTATCAAGCAACATAAACTAAAGAAAACAAACTACAACTGTATGAAAAAGTTGTCGTAAGTCCGTCATCTAAAGCAAATGGTCCAGTTCTATTCAGTTTCTTGTAAACATTATTAGAAATTACTGGCTATGAATTCAAAAAACAGGCCACTTTCTGATATGTCATGGTTCCAAATCAGAAGTCAGTCATAGAAAGTTAGGAAAGAAGGAATCACACTGATCCAGGTCATTAAAAAAAACAACAACCAAACCATAAAATACCTAAACAAAAATACTGTAGAATTTATTTACGTGAAACAATAACAGACAAAACAAGACTATTAGACCAGTTAGTGAAAACCAAAAAAAAATGTCTATTTTTTACTGTCCAAAAGTATATCAACTTTGATTTTGTTTCTACTGACACCTAATAATCTAAAATACTAGATCATATACTTCTTCAGCATTTCGGCCAAATAATTGCTTAAAAATACTGAAACCGAGAACCTGGTTGCAAGTTTTTATGGTGTTTTGCATTTTGCACAGTCTCGGAATTTACTTTACTCACCATTTTGATATGCAGCTATTCTTTATTGGCTGCCACATACAGGTATGATACTATACTAACACACTATATGTCAGCTTTGAAACTGGAAGCATCCTATCAATTACTATCTACGCTGCCGGGATTTTACATGTAAACATTCAACAATAATGAGTGACACCAGGCTGTTCACTGGCCAGGTCTCAAAAAGTCCTAAGACATGTTTAACACTCAGATGTTTCAAAATAATGAATCATGGATCCATTTGATTTGGCTTCTTGGTCTTCATAGCTGCTCTGCATTATACGAGAAATAAGTTGGTTTCAACACAGCTTTTACCAAGCTTTTTCCCTCTTTAAGAGGAAACCATCCCCTGGAGCTGCAGCGTTAACCATTATGAATTCCTAAACCAATCCTTTGTGGAGAGCAGAAAGCACATGCTCAAGGTCTAGAGACCTTCATATGTGAGAAGGTCCAAGCATTTCCCAGTTCCTTCTGACAGATTCTCCACCCCTAAATAAACATTATATGCTGTGTTCTGGACAATACTTGGAAATATTTGCCAAAGAAAAATATAAAGCCAAAGCCAAAACCTTACAGTTATAGATTATCATTTACAATTTAATTATTAGCTGCTTCAGTGTCACAGCCAACTTGAAGACCTGGTAACTGGGACACATTCTCCCTAGGATGGCTTTGACTTCTCTGTTTTATTTCTGGAGTCACATAAAGCAGCCACAAAATGAAACTGAACTTGTAAGTCTTATATTTTCAACTGTTTCTCTTACAGCTTGCATCTTCGTTCTCTGAAATTACATACAACGCTGTGCTCAGTAACGCAGTGAACTATAGAACATAAATTCCACATTTTCTTAGGGTAGATTTACAAGATCATAGAATGGCCTAGGCTGGAAGAGACCTCAGAGATCATTTTAATCCAGCCTCCCTGTCACCAGAGACGCCACCTCTCCACTAGATCAGGCAACACATGGGGACCAAATGGGAATCAAACCCGCGACCCTGGCGTTGTTAGCGCCACACTCAACTGACTGAGCTAACTGGCCCCCTAAGATGCCTGTATTGAGCACAGTACCTAAAAACAATGGTCTTCCCCTCCTTTGCACCTCCTTGTATACTGACTGGCACACAAGTGAGCTAGTGCTGTTTAACAAACAGGCAGAAAACCCAGCATAAAAAAATAAGTTAATAATTGTCTGTTCACAGAACCAGGTATACGCTAGAAAAAAAAGAAGTGAGCTCTAAACAGTCTTCATATACTCATTGCTGTTGGGAGAAAAGGGGAAAGTAGCAGGAATCCATCATGCTCTGCTCTTGGCACTGGTGTAGTACAAGGTCCATCAGACATTCACAATATGCCTGCTAATTTTTAGTTATTGATGTGAATATAATAGCACAGCACCTAATCTCCTTTACAAAATACCTCTATCCCCTTGAGAATACCTTTTCATTAGAAAAGTTATTATATCCTAAAGACTTTGAGGTTCATTTGAAATGGTCTCAATTGTGTGAAAGTTAACACACTAACCTAATAACCCCAACTGTACAAAACCCACCCTCTCAACTCTGTATTACACACAACACAAAAGGCTTTCTTTATACAAGGTCTACACTACTCAGGAAAAGCCCTGTTTTAGGACCTTTTGTATTTCAATAGAACCTCTCTGTTGGGCTCTAAGATCAGTTATGTTTTAGTTGGGTTTTCTGGTCTAGTCTTCCGTCCTTTGGCCACCAAACTCAGTTTACTGAACACCTGGGCTCCCCACGTACCAGCCTTCTGAGGGATTTCCTTTTACAACAAAGGACTCTGCACTGAAATAACTGATTACAGTTTGAGAACTTAGACACTCTTCCATCTAACTGAACAAGCCTGTAAAACGATTCTTCTAATCACCAGCATGAGTGGTGATAACCCATTGCCACGTATCAGCCTGGGTCCAGATAATGTCAAGCATTACAGTTTAAAAATGCTGTATTTCAAAAACATCAAATAATGCCTAAAGTACACCACCTGAAATTCCAGGATCCAGATGAGAGGAATGATCTGAATTTGGAGAATAATCTTAAACTGTGTAACTACTTCAGAAAAATAGGTAAAGAATTAGATTTGACAACTTCAGGATCTGTCTGTCCTACAGTAAATTCCAAATGGTAGTGGTAATGATGCAAGAAATGCTGTACAGGTTAAAGAAGTTAGAAATTTTACATGACTAAGACATAAAGAGGTTCACTGAAAAACAATGGTACTTACGTTATATCACACTGCATTGGGATTATGTTTGTGATAACACCCTACTGATATCTGCTTATTGAGAGGCATCCCTGGGTGTATTGAATCAAACCTATCTTGGTCTTGTATGGAAAAAGTCTATGTCTCCCAGAACAGAAAGCAAAATGCGCACTAGAAGGTCATGCTCTGAAATTTTTTATAAAGCATAATGGATACAGTGTAAGGGGATCCAGTCAGAAATATATAAAAAGAAAGTAAATTGTAGGAACAGAATACATGCATCCAATCATTGGATATGCTGAGCTCTGACAGTAGTCTTATACACAGTTAAACAGCCCAAGATGCAAAATTCTTGAGAAAAGCCTTTGAAGATAGGAGTGAGTTAAAGAGGTCACGTATAATGTTCAGATAACTTAGTACAAAAGCACACTTCAAAGCTTCACATATCAAAAGCTTAAAAGCTCGTCACAGCTATGAAGATATCATATATATGACAGTTCCCAAGCACTCCAACAGATTTTCTAGTTCAAAGAGAAACTCCATTGGAACATCATTAATGCACAAAGAGCCGAAGACAAAAATTAGAAAGATTGGAGCTCTGTTGCAAAATGCTACAAAAGCATATTTTCATTACCAGCCTGGTCTGAATGGAGAAACGAACTATAAAGCCCTTACCAAGCTTACCAAACTACACACACAACAAAGACTAAGTGTCCCAAAATTATGAGAATACATAGTAGGCATAGACACCAAAGGTCTTCAGCTGTACCTGCTGTTACCACCTAAGGAAGTGGAGAATACCACATTCTGCAGCGAGTCCAGGAAGCTCAACA
Source organism: Apaloderma vittatum (assembly GCF_000703405.1). Lineage (NCBI taxonomy): Eukaryota > Metazoa > Chordata > Aves > Trogoniformes > Trogonidae > Apaloderma > Apaloderma vittatum. Next base: position 1,561 of record NW_009711215.1, on the reverse strand, counting down.
AAATCACTGTATCCAATGGTGGCTGGATGCCCCACTGGGATATACATTAGGCACAGCATGCTGCCTGCTTACTCCAAAATCAAAAGACACTATCATCTCTCCACATCTCCTCAGATGAGGATGAACATAAGAAATCTGCCTTCTTCACTGCCTGCATGTCACCTTTTGGACTTGCCAGTAACCCAAAATACCAGCACTGAGCGGCCATCATTGCCTAAAACGAAGAGGTAGGTCAATCCACTCGGCTATTACAGAAGGAGAACATGAATTTATAAAATGTTTCTAATAGTATTGCAGTACCTTCTTAGATGTGCATAAAAGCAAGCAAATAAGCCTGGAAAAACTATTCTTTGTAAAAGACAAACACAAACACTCTAAAAACAAACACCTTGTGAAACACCAAATTTTTAACATATTGGCTAGGCTTCTACTTACATCTATACAAATGCAGCAGAAATGAACAAAATCTCTCTAAGTGTGGCCTTTCTAAACAAGGGTACATCCCCATGAGTGACAACACTGTCTTTAAACAGAAGCATATTGCCATTAGATTTACTAAGGAGCAAAATCCTGTGTATTCAGTTAGGGTTTTAAAATTCTAATTTATCACTCCTCTTTCATCAATAAAAGTCGTAGCAGAAACCCTTTACCTCCCCAAAAGTCTGAACTCAGTACAGGAAAATTAACCAG
>NW_009711215.1:0-840 GCF_000703405.1 Apaloderma vittatum | reverse complement strand
AACGCAGACCAGGAAAATTAATCATTTCTGTTCCCTACAGAAACGTGATACAGTACTAAGACTACACATGTATGTATGGCAATTCATTGGAGTTTATTCATCATTTTTACATATCACAAAAGGAACTCTATGCATATCAATAGATGCTTTGATATTTGTCATTTTAACTGTTCTACCTGCAAGTGCCATGCAGCATCTACGTGCCCATCTAATCTACAGGAAAACTAGAGGTGATTCTTCAGAGTTCTGCCTTCTGGAACAACCAACCACATCCTCAGCATAAAGAATTGACACTATTTTGAGAAGGAAATATAAAAAACCTGCTGAGAATCAAGTATTGAGTAACTATTTAAAAACACTTTCATGGATTTACCTATTTGCAGTGATGTTTCTGATATTGCAACTACACATTTAATTAGGGAGCAGTGATGTGTGGGTACTGTGTCTGAACACAACTTTTGCACCGAGTGAGGTGATGTACCCACAAATTACCCACCAACTTCAGAATCTGGCCACTTTAAGTAGTCAGAGACGGTCTGAAAGCTGGTAAGGCTCTGGTTTCATAGCTAACAGATTAAACTGTCAGGCTATATACAATGCTTCTTGGATAAGGTGGCAGGTACAAAACCAGTCGACAGGGAGAAAAAAACACTTCAGCTGGAATCAACGTGCACCCTCTTCTTTACCGAGTCTAGAAGTCGACATCAAAAGAGTCAGCGGCCACACGAAAGCCAAGTTACCATCACGCAACTGCACCGGCCATCGGCTTTAGGGCGGGCCAGGAGCAACTTCACTCTTGCCTCCAGCTGCGCCGACAAGCCCGCGGGCCGCGCTGCCTCA
>NW_009711214.1:0-10228 GCF_000703405.1 Apaloderma vittatum | reverse complement strand
TTGTGAACTGTATATTAACCGCGTTAGTCCGTTAATAAAGTGGCATTTGCTTGATCACATTGATCGTCAGCAGTGTCCGTGACTTCTGCATCAACCGTGTTCTTGAGAGCATGTAACATGAATAAGCTCTATTGCATTCACAGAATCACAGAATCACAGAATCATGGAATTACAGAATGGTAGGGGTTGGAAGAGACCTTGAAAGATCATCTAGTCAGATCTCCCTTGCCAAAGCAGGATCACCTATAGTAGGTCACAGAGGAACGCGTCCAGGTGGGTTTTGAATGTCTCCAGAGAAAGAGACTCCTCAACCTCTCTGGGCAGCCTGTTCCAGTTCTCCGTCACCCTCACGGTGAAAATCTTTTTCCTAATGTTTATGTGGAACCTCCTATGCTCCAGCTTGTATCTGTTGCCCCTTGTCCTGTCATTGGATATCACTGAGGAGAGCCTGGCTCCATCCTCCTGACAGTCACCCTTTACATATTTATAAACATTAATGAGGTCACCCCTCAGCCTCCTCCAAGCTCACTTTCCTCATAAGGGAGATGTTCCACTCCCTTCACCATCTCTGTGGCTCTGTGCTGGACTCTCTCAAGCAGTTCCCTGTCCCTCTTGAACTGAGAGGCCCAGAACTGGGCATAATATTCCAGATGTGGCCTCACCAGGGCAGAGTAGAGGGGCAGGAGGACCTCTCTCGATGTACTAGCCACATTGCTTCTAATACACCCCAGGATGCCATTGGCCTTCTTGGCCACGAGGGCACATTGCTGGCTCCTGCTGTCAACCGGGATCCCCAGGTCCCTTTCCCCTACACTACTCTCCAACATGATTAGTTCCCAACCTGTACTGGTACCTGGGGTTATTCTTTCTCAGATGCAAGACTCTACACTTGCCCTTGTTTTATTTAATGAAGTTTCTCCCCATTCAACTCTGCAGCCTGCCTAGGTCTCTCTGAATGGCAGCACAGCCTTCTGGTGTGTCAGCAACTCCTCCCAGTTTTGTCATCAGCAAACTTGCTGACAGTGCACTCTGTTCCCTCAGCTAGGTTGCTGCTGAATATTTTGAATAGTACTGGTGCCATAGTACTGGTGCTAGTACTCATCCCTGAGGGACTCCACTAGATACATTCCTCCTGATCAGTTTTGGTAACTTGTATCCAGAAGGGAAGACCTAGTAAAGCTTTTTCAGGCCGTGTGTCTATTGTGATGGTATGAGAATGAAACATAAAATAAATCCCATAAACTAAAGAAAACGTAACTACTTCAAAAAAATCCTTATCCCGAACAGGGGAAAAAAACCCCACTCAGAATAAACAAAGGGTGCAGAATCCTTTCTTATACATCCAAAGCAAATTAACTTAAATTGTTTTGTTTCAGTAACTCATAATGTTCTACTTCAATAAGAATTGCTTTCTGTTTGAGTTACCTTAAGGATAAGATTAAAAAAAAGAAATCACTTTCTACCACAGAACTGGTAGTTTTCAGTTTAGGAATGTCAACCAGGAGATTTACAAAACCTGAATGTTTGTCCCGTGTTAAATTATTCACTTGTTTTCTGTGCTGGCAGTTGGTGAAGCCCATTCTGTAACAGCAGACCTCCTCCAGACCCTGCAGAAATCATGTAAGGCATCCACCTCAGAACTGAGAACTCCAAGGTGGAGCCAATCATTTTAAAGCTAGTTTGCAAGGCAAGCGTTAGAGATGTTGGAGACACAAGAGGTGTGCTGTAGCCCACAAATGATGACAACTAGCCATCATCAGGCGTTTACACACTCAGCCTCATTTTCTTTATATAGAAATACAAAAACAATGTCGTGTTTCTTGTGCAAAGAAATCTCTTCAAACTTCTATTCTTTGACATCTATATAGCAGTATCCATGTAAATATTTAACAAATTTGTCAATTTCTCTCCTAAGCAGAGTATACGTTAAAATCTAGCAGTGAACAAAGCAGCTGAGGGTGGAAAAATGGAAAACAAACAAAATCAGCAACATTCAGAACATTCAGAACAAACGTTTGAGTCAGAGGCCAGTTGAAGGTTCTAGCGAACAAATCTTAGAAGGAGCATCTGAGAGAACTGGGGTTGTTCAGCTTGGAGAAAAGAAGGTTCAGGGGAGACCTTATGGCCTTCTACAACAACCTGAAGGGAGGTCATAGTGAGGTGGGGGGTTGGTCTGTTCTCCCATGTAACAAGCAGTAGAAGAAGAGGAAATGGCCTCAAGTTGTTCCAGGGGAGATTTAGATTAGATGTTAGGAAAAACTTCTTCACTGAAAAGGTTGCCAAGCGTTGGAACAGGCTGTCCAGGGAAGCGACTGAATCATCATTTCTGGAGGTATTTAAAAGGCATGTGGATGTGGTGCTCAGTTTTGGTGGTGAATATAGCATTGCTAGGTTAATGGGTAGGTATTCATGATCTCATAGGTCTTTTCCAGCCTAAACAATTCTATGATTCTATGAGTTTTAGAAGAGATAAATACATATTCTTGTAATGTTTTTTTCCACTCTTTGGGTTGTTGGTTTTTTTTCTTTTGTTGTTGTTCTTGTTCCTCTTCATCATGCCATGTGGTTAATTTCAGGTCAACTTCCTTTCGCAAAGCTTCTAGCCAAGGTTTTTCAGAGATGGGCTGATGCTGTAGCTTTTGGGGATCTTCTTTCACTTGCCACTAGGAAAAAAAAGTCTTTTGCAGACCATATTTTTAATTGATAGCTTAGTTCTTTTTTAAATGTCATTTTTTATTTAAAGTTCTCTTTTTGACTCCCATTGTATTAGAGTTGCATTCAAAGGCTGCCAGTTAGGAATAAAAATTGGCAGCTGCAAGACAGCCACTCAGCTTTTAGAAAGGTTACATCTTTTGCTTCCTTCTGTGAGAAAATACAATACCTAGGAATCTGGAAAGCTGAACCAACTGTGCTCTTTGCTCATCAACACTGATCTTGTGGCAGCTCTGTCCCACGTGAGATAATGCTAAATAATATAGAATATAGAAGCGTGCTGACAAAAACAGAACTGAAATGTCCTAACTGACACCATAAGAGCTCCAACGAGGGAAGCACTCACAAATCTGAGTGATTTTCATGAACTAAATACAGAGATAAAATATGAATTTATGCATTCATTCTCCATAAAGACATATTCAAGTAATTTAAGAAGCACCAAGCTTTATAGAAGAATGATCAGGAATCAGGAATTCTGTAACAGATTAATAGTCATTGGGAAGTGGTTTAGTGCAGTGATGCTGTTTTGGCAAAACATCTACTGCCAGCTTTCTCTGGCATATGATCCCGATATATTTGACACAGAATTTCAGCCAGACTGATCCTGCAGTGGAGAATGCCCTTTACTTTGCAAAGTCTTTGTCGTATACTTGGAAGAGACAAAAGGTCCAATATAATTTCTATAGTGATAGTGTTAAAGATACCCCACTCTTAAATAACCCAATAGCATTCTATAAACAGACTTTTTAAAAAGCACTTAACATTTTATAGAAAAACATGCCAGCTGTCATAGGGAGCAAAATCCCTGTAGTACCTAAGGGCTGGAAAGTACCCTTTCCTTTTGTTGCCTGCAATACCAACTGGTACTTTAGCAACAATTGTAACCAGTTATTTTTTCATTGGTTAATGAAGCTTTACACTGGAAAGCTTCTTTGTGTGCAGCTCTAAAGAGAAAATCAGTAGGAAAAGGATATCTACCCTAATAGCATTTAAGGAGTATCAGCTAGACTGCTTTGTTGCTAACACTTGTTGGGGTAGCAGCAAAGAAGAAATTCTATCACCGCCTTTTCTTTCTCTGTCAGAAGTATTACCATTAAAAAGTTTGTTTTCACCACAGTCTTTACCACTGAAATGCACTCTACCATAAGATTCCATGAGATTTTCCAAAATAATTTGTTTTCTTCAAATATCTCATGATGTATCTGCAGTACAGACTACTGGTGAAACACATTGTAAACAAAATCCCTTTCTTTTAAAAGCTGTATCTTTTTTTAGATGCTATCAAGCACTTTCATGATATTCTTTTTCATACAAAAGTAGGGAAGAGGAGATTAAATTTTATACCAAGCTCTGCTCTGGATATGCTGTGTGACTTGAGAGTTTCTAGTCCTCCAGATGACAGTGTTGCTTTGTGTGTGGACGAGACATTTTATATAGTAGCTGTGTTCTATGAAAGAGGTATTTCAAGCCTGTCAGTAAAATCATCAGAAGTGAACAAGTGAGAAAAGAATTAATGACACCAGAATCATACACAAAAATGTACATATGTCACATTCAGAACAATTACTGCAGTTACTGTGTGTTTTTCATTATTTTTCTAAGGGTTATACCAAGAGAAGCTAACCTCTTGTATAAAGAACACCACCTTTTCTGTTAAATCAAAAAAAATGAAATTGCACATAATTGTAATTTCTCTCCTTTTTAACTGACTATGGAGACACAAAGTGGCTTGTAATCACAAAAGCACAGTACTTTGCACTTGACATCACCATTCAGTTTGCCAGTGAACAAGGCTTTACACAGGTTTCCAGGTTTCACTTTGATGGTCACTGATAGTTTATACAGAACACAATTACTAACAGCTCTTTCCTTTCCTCTGTGGTCCTGTTCAATCTCTCAGGCTTTCAATTTATGTCCTATTTCACACTGTAGTGTGCAGTGTTTAAAGGAAAAAGTGTTTCATGGAACAGATGCACATAGTAGGAATAGCTTGGATCTACTATTCCCACCTAAGTGTCTTATAAAACAGTGAGGAGAACATTTTTATGATTTTATAAATGATGGATCAGAATTAATAATTTCAGATTTCTTTCCTTAAGAAGGAAAGAATAATGAGGCTAACTTAATAAGGCACACCTAACAAGGTACAGTTACTAAGTATACAGCAAACTTCATTGGAGTTAGAAATAATAATCGTGTTTTGTTTTTCCCTGTAAATGTTTTCAAAATATCTTTAAAGTAACATTCTTTGATTAGGATACATTTTCTGCATGTATTTCTGCCTACATTTTCTGTTATGCCTATGTAATATAATTTCATTGACATAAATATACATAGCCAAAATATAAAAGATATGCTATCCTGTCATTTTCCATGATTAATATTGTGCAGGTGGCTCAGCTCCAAAATGCTTATTTGTGCTGGAAAGACTGATTTGTGTATGTGAGTGAATATCAATACAAGGAAGCAAAGATCCTACATGAAATCAAATGTCTTTAGCTATTTTGGGTGTAAGAAGGCAGAATTCATTCGAATCTGCCTGTGTTTACCTACCTCAGAGTCAAGGTTCAAGCAGATATAAGAGAACACTCAGTCAGCCTTGTCACAGAAATTTGCAGGTCCAGCACTTGGCAGTTTCCCGGTACACTTCATTTTTCTCTCTTCAGGTAGCTCCATATGTATCAACTAAAAAACATTTTGAATATTAGGGTTAAAACACCTTTTTAGACTTTTCTTGACTATATGTATATGGTTTATACTTTCATCCATGCTTTTGAATTATTTCCATTATTTTTTGTATTGAAATTGAAAATAAAAAAGCAATAGTAGAATGAAAGCATCTAGTGACACGTTTACATTAACTCTGAAAAGTTGAGCTTTTTCTACAACATCTAAATCCCACAATTTACCATTGTAGTAAATAATTGCAGTGAGCATTCTATTGCATTCATTGTACGTATTCTCTGAATGTCGTCATTGTGTGTTAGGATGATTATTCTAATTTAATCCTTTGCCAGTTTGACTACTGGTGTAATTTTGTTCTCATTACCATAATATGATTTTCATTGCTCAGAATTACACAATACGAAATGTGATCTTTACTTTTAAGAGAAAGTAATTTCTTCTTTAAGGATTGATTTATAATGTGGCATAATAAATTGAGGGAGAAACATTCTAACAACTTTTAGTAACTCTCAAAATAAGAAATTTTGTTCAACATTCATAAGGATAATGTCTATTGTAGAAAAAATACACAACAAAAAGTCTGAAATTATTTGTACGTAAGAAAATTTTACATTAAAGTATCACATTTTTGTCTTCATTGTTTCAAGAGGAACCGATGATTTTTTACTGCCATCTTTAAGCATTTAAATAAAGGCCTAAAACTAAAAGTTTTGTGTCACAACATACTCAGAAGAGAGAGGCAGATGTCTACAGGAGGTCAGAGCACCACAGTTTCAAAACTAGCTGTTCACTAACTCTAGCCCTCTAAATGGCTCCCTGGAGAGAAAAAAAATATCTCTGTGAATTACTGCAAAACACTCAGACCCTAAAGTAGGTACATGCTTTAGATGGTGTATATACATCTCTTTCCTTCATGTAACATTAAAAGTACAGGCATGCGTTTCCACATACTGAAAAAGATATTGCACTTAAAAGAATTTGGACAAAGAAAAAGAGATTGTTGTTTTTAACCCGAGGGATGACCATTTTGAGGCTACGCACTCTCTCACCCAGATCTAAACAGTTCACTTAATCTGATAATCATTACCTGGAGCTACAGCATCAGTTTAGGCAGTCCCCAGTCTGTAATCTGTCAGCAAAGACAAGAGGGAAGACAGGCAATTTATAGTTAATACATGATAAAAATCTAGGTAGAACTTCACAGATGCTGTAACAGTGTCATGCTTTGTAGATAATAACATTATCCAGAAATAATTCAGCCAGGAGATAAGTAATTCCAGCAGATTCCTCTGCTCTCCCCAAGTAGAGGCACCACGGTGGAGCAGGTGTTTCCCTATAGCCTGTGGAAAGGATCATGCTGGTGCAGATATCCACACTGTAGCACATGGAAAGTCCCACACTGGAGCACATGGATATTTCCTGAAGGAAGCTTCAGCACATGGAGAGTCCACACTGGATCATGTTTATCCTGAAGGACTGTAGCCTGTGGCAACACCACACCACAATGGAGCTGCTAAGAAGAGTGAGGAGGCAAGAGTGGCAGAGACGAGCAACCCTCCATTAACCATGCTCCTGTACTGTTCAGGTATCAGGAGCTGGGATGCAGTTAGGGGAGTCAGGAATGAAGGAGTAAAGTTAATCCTGGGAAGAAGGGGGAGGTAAGGGAATGTAGTTTGTTTTTTGTCTTTGTTTATCTGTTTCTCTTTGCCTGACTAATCTAGTGGCCTCTATTGAGTTTGTGCCTGGTCAGGTTTTTTGGTAGCGGAGGGTAGAGCTACAGAGGTGGATCCTGTGCAAAACTTCCAGATCCTCCCTCAGCTAAAAGTTGGACCCACCTCTGGCCAAGGCTGAGCCAATCAGCACCTCTGCAATCAATATATTTAAGAGGAGAAACCTGTTAGGCAAATTCCTTTGTGTTAGGGAGTTATTTGTTTTGGACAGGATGGGATAGTGAGAGGAGCAACCATGTGGATGCCAAGGTCAGTGAGGAAGGAGGGGCAGAAGGGCACCATGGTGAAATGGCAGACTGAACCTCTGCAACCCAAGGAGATTAATGGTGGTGTAGGTTCCAGACTGCAGCACATGTAGGACCCAACACCAGAGCAGAGGACTACACCTGAAGCATGCCATGACTCTGAGGGAAGCCCACGCTGGAGCAGTTTATCACTGGGAGGACTGCAGCCCACAGGAGAGACTCACACAGTAGCAGTTTGGGAAGAACTGTGACCATGATTCACACTGGAGAAGTTCAAGGAGGTATTGTCTCCCATGAGGGAAAAACCATGTTGGAGCAGTGGAAGACTGCAAGGAATCCTCTCCATGAGGAGGAAGGAGCAGCATGGACAATGCACAATGGACTGTCCACAAGGCCTATCCCCTGCCCCCCTGCACCACTATGGAGGGAGAAGAGGAGAAAGAAGGTGTTGGGGAAAGGTGGTTTTAAGATCTGGTTGTATTTATTTTCTCATTATCCTACTCTGATCTAATAGATTAGTAAACTGGTGGTGTTTCTGTTCTCTTAAGTGAAATTTCTCCCCGAGTCTACTAGGGGAGAAATTTTGCCAATTACCATAAGTGGTGGTGAGCCCTCTCTGACCTTAATCTTGATCTTCAAGTCTTCTTTTTGAATTTTCTCCTCCTCAGCCCAAAAAGGAGGGGAGTAGGAGTAAGCAAGAGGCTGTGTGGTTCTTTGTTGCCAGCTGGGTAGGCTCAAACCTTGACATGGCCTCCTATGTTGGAATGACTACATTAGTGAAGAAGGGAAGAGCAGCTGGTGTTATGTACCTGGACTTCTGCAAGAACTTTGATAGGTACCTCTCAACAGTCTTACATCTAAATTGAAGATATATGGGTTTGATGAATGGAGTATTCAACAGTTAAGGAATTGGCTGTCTGCATGCAAGAATTACAGAAAAGTGCTCAAATAGAAACCAATAATGAGTGGTGTCCCTCATTGTTCTGGGACCAGGACCAGTATTGTTTAATATCTTTATTAGTGGCATATACAGTGGGATTGAGTGCACACACAGCAAGTGTGCAGATGACGCCAAGCTGAGTGGCGCAGTTGGTATTTTTAAGTGAAAGAATGCCATCCAGAGGGACCTTGACAGGTTTAGGAAGTGGGCACTTGTAAACCTCATGAAGTTCTGCAGGGCCAAGTGCAAGCTCCTGCACATGGGTCAGGAAACCCCCCCAAATCAATACAAATTGGGCAATGAATGGATTGAGAGTAGCCCTGTGGAGGACAACTTAGGGATACTGGATGAAAAATTGGACATGAGCTGGCAATGTGTGCTTGCAAGCCAGAAGGTGAATCATCTTCTGGGCTGCATAAAAAGAAGTATAGCTAGTAGGTCAAGGGAGATGATTCTCCCTTTATACTCTGCTCTTGAGGGACTCCACCTGCAGTACCATGTCCAGCTCTGGAGTCTCCAGCACAAGAAAGACGTGGACTCGTGAGAGTGGCTCCAGAGGTGCACCACAAAAATGATCAGAGGAGTGGACCACTTCTCCTGTGAAGAAAGGCTGAGAGCTGGAGTTGTTCAGCCCAGAGAAGAGAAGGCTCTTGAGAGACCTTACTGCAGCCTTTCTTATAAAAGGCTCTAAAGGGCACTTACATGAAAGTCATCAAGAAGCTTTCTACCATGATCTGCAGTGACAGGACAAGATGAAATGGTTTTCAACTGCAAGGCAGTAGGTTTAGATTGGATCTAAGGAAGTAATTTTTTATTATGAGGATGGTAAGGCCCTAGAGCAGTTTGCTGAGATAAATTGTGGGTGCCTCATCATTGACAATGTTGAAAGTCAGGCTGGATAGGGTTCTGAAGAACCTGATCTAGCAAAAGACACCCTGTGGCAGAGAAGTTGGACTAGGCAACCTTTGAAGGTTCCTTCCAGCCCAGAACTTAGATTCTATGATTCTCCTCATTTAACTCTATTTTAATGGGCAGTAAATTAAAATAATTTTCCCCAAGTTGAGTCTGCTTTGCCCATGAAGGTAACTTGTACATGATCTCCTTGTCTTTAGCTTGACCCACGAGCTTTTTAATCTTATTTTTACCCTCTATCCTGTTGAGGAGGGTAGTGACAGCGTAGCTGGGTAGGTATCTGGCAGCCAGCCAAGGTCAGCACACCACACTATATCTCTTGAAAACAGCCCAAGTTGACCTTAGCTGATCTATCTGGCATTATAAACTTCAGATAAAATCTTTTTTTAAAAATATCAGTAGGAGTTTTGCTCTTTTATTAATAAATTTCTGCTGCCCATGATGTCTCTGTTTTAACTAATCAGTTGTACCTTATCATTTTTTGTCAGAAAAGGTTGCAGTTTTTCTGTTTATAGGAAGTTGTACCAGTTATACTGAGATTAAATAATATTGTCCAGTTAAAACAAATCATTAAGTATATCCGTAAGTAGTTGTCTTTTGTTCCATGATGAAGCTGATGAAAACTGTGTAACTACATGATTAAAGTTTTCTGTTTCAGCCCCAGGAGAAGTGCCAAGGCAGTGTTATAACATGTGATCGCTAAGTTACTGTTACCACTAAAGCCACTATCCATAGGTCCTGACAAGGAATGTCTGAGATTTTCTCATTAGTTGTTTCCTTTTTTCATTTTGCTAGACATTTTTGACATTGAGATTTGTTATTCACAAGTTGTCTTTGTCTAGGGGCTGGGGGATAGGTCTTTTCAACACAGACTGTGAAACAGAGAGGAAATGAGTTAGAAATTGAAATGACCACTTTCATGACCGTTTTTGATTCATCTGGTCATTTGTGCTTGTCCTGGGTTTGAGTTAAACCCAGTCCTATTCAGTGATTTTTACTTT
>NW_009711213.1:963-8184 GCF_000703405.1 Apaloderma vittatum | reverse complement strand
AGGGTCTTTTCCAGCCTGAATTGCTCTACAATTCTACGATTCTATGCAGCTCCCAGCTGGCATTTTGCATCTCTAACATACATTCTGCAGAAAGCTCGCAATACGCGTTCTGCGGCCCAACGCTGGCTTAAAACGATCACAGAATCACAGAATTGCTCAGACTGGAAAGGACCTTTAAGACCACTGAGTCCAGTCATCACATCAGTGCAGCCCTATCAAATTCTGCCTCCTCAGAGTCATGCTACAGGCACTGATGAGATCAAGCCACGTCACTTCTCTGCGTCACGCAGCGAGACACCGGCACGAAGAGGACACGTATGCACAGACAGATCTCGTGAAGCACATGAGAGTGTTTGCCTTTTCAGGGAGAGGTGCTGGTACAAACATCTGTCCTCACTTACTTCTCCACACCTCCTTGTGCTTTGCTAGTAAGGCTGCGTCCGCTCACACTGAGAGGGGCTGACATTCCCCAGACAAACGGTTAAAGAGAACAACGAGGAAATCATCACAAGGTCAGAAGACAACAGTCTGGTTTTGATTATGTCACCAAAATGATGCAATAAGAAAACGCTAGGCAATCTCTATATTCTCACAAGCACTGGCAGATTTTAAAGCTTCATTATTCTCCCTTTAAAAATTTCCATTTTCTTGTTTTATTTTAATAGTGAAAAGCCTACCTTCCATTTGAAATCTGGACGAGTGAGTGGAATAAATCTTCCATCAAACATGTGTGAAAACGGCCCATGACCTTAAAAGCAAAGATGACACAAGTTTAATCTGAGACATGGTTGTCAATAAAAATATTTTGAGCAAGTGAAGCATCTGGATTCTCCTGTTATCTGAACTTCTCTTGACATCATCTAAGAAAAAGATTCAGCTATAGCAAGTACACCTTCCTAAGACACCTTAAGTACTACTGCACTTAACACAGCCAGTTCCATTACCTACGGGCAAGTAATGCAGTAACAGCGAGACCGTTAATCACTCAGCTCTGAAGAAATCAGGTCATTATAAAACACTCGTTAACAATTTTTGAAAGAACCTCTATAATTTTCACTCTGAAATGTTTAAGAGACCCGAGGACATCACAGAAGGAAGCAGACGCTCGAGTCGTTGTGGGCAGAACCCCGAACACCACACGGAAACAAGACGAAAACCTACTCAGAGGGGCTAGGGATTCACCAAGCGGAGTTGCCTCTGCAGCTGTACTCCAGATCAAACCGAGACAGAAAAATCCCGTCTCAGAATCTGGCCATGAACCGAGCAGCCCAAACTGCTCTGGCGTTCCGATCTCACAGCCAGCTTTTCATCCAGGTCAGCTTTCCAAGAGCAAGCAGCTCAAGCGTTGCTTACCCAAATCATGGCAAAGCCCGGCGATTTCTACGCAGAGGATATCTCGCTGGGTTATGTCCAGTTCTGGTTGTCTCTCCTTTAGTGCACGAACCAGACATCCTGCTAGGTAGCCTACTCTGTTGCAGGATGAAAAGAAAAAATAAATTTAAAAAAAAAGTTAATATAGTAGTGGTATTTTGCTCCAGTAAGTCACAGCCATTGCCTTGAGAGGTAGCACGCAACAAATGCTCAAATCCTGACCCACAAGAGAATCACAAAATGTTTCTTGTAGCAGAGCTGTAGTCATCAGGAACACATTTGGAAGCAAAGAGCATGAGAAATCACCCAAAACGCGGAGACAGCAGGATCCTGCGGCATTTCCTAACGCCCAAGCACGGAGCGACTGCGTAAGCGCGCAGCAGTGTGGTGCTGCCAGGGCACAGCTCACACCCCGTCCTCTGCCCTCCAGCCAGTGCCACTGCAAGGCCCCCAGCAGCCACCAAGGCAGGCGGTTCTGCTTTCAAACTGCTACTTTAACAAGAGCTTGTGACTATTTCTCTTCCTCCCAGTCACTGCAGATCTGATATTTAATGGGACCCTCTGTTCTCATGACACCAAAGCAGCAGGAAGGAACACACAGCGCACACTCCAACAAACTGTTCACAAGCTCTCCACCAGCTTCCTTGGCCACCTACCTCAGCAGTCGCCCTTGCAGAACACCTTAAGGCAAGACAAGGCTTTATATGATGAGGCAGTATGTTTTACTAGACCAAATTTCACTGTGCAGTGATTTTTCACTAGACCAATAAGCATATAAAGCTCAGGTCTATTTTAACATTGTAGAAATTTTGAAATGACATCCGAGTTGAGAACAACTGTCCTGAGTCTAACCATATAAATTAACTGAACTATTTAAAAGAAGAGGTTGTGAATAGCACTGGAGTTTTCAGACTCCTGGTGTGAAAGCTTTGTTTGCGTGCTCCCACATCGGTGTCTTTTTGGGTTTACGAGATGCGGTCAGTTCCAGCTTGCCTCACCGATTCGACCCTTCTACCTCCTGCACCTTGTTAGTATCGCAGAGCAGGAGAAGAAACCAAACTTACTCCATGGTATCTCAGCACTAGCAAAAGCAACTCTAGACTGGCTAGATCACCCCAAGAAAACCACTAACTAGTTTAATTTTAGAACCAGCTTAATTATGTCACTAATCAGCTTCTCCGCAGAGTGTGAATAACCTACTCTGGGAATCCTACTGTCCATCGCCTGCTTCTGTTTAAGTTACATTACAGCTAACAGCCTGACAATCTGATGGCATAAAGCACACGTAACTGCAAAGAAAAACGCTACAGATAAAATGGGTTTGAGCTGTGCCAGACAATAAAAGGGGATTACGACTGGCAAGTCATTTAATATCAGCCCTGGTGCCCTTCCCAGGTTTATGCTTTAAAACTCAAAATTTTGACCAGGCAGAACATAAAGCACTCACAGTTTTTACTCAATATCAGCCCTGGTGCCCTTCCCAGGTTTATCCTTTAAAACTCAAAATTTTGACCAGGGAGAACATAAAGCACTCACAGTTTTTACTTAACATTATTCTTATAAGAGGTGGGAGAGGAAATCTAACACTGATCCATCTTACAGGTTTTTTTAATCTGTCTTTATTAGATGAAGTTCAAGGGAGTAGCCCAAAATCACACAGGATATCCAGGAATATTTGTGAGACCAGAAGCAGCTTTCACCAATGCTCAAAAGGCAGCGATGCCCTGGACCGGCTCTCCATTTAGTGGAACCAAATCCGGAGGAATCCAAGTGCAAGAGATGTGCAGGCAAGACCCCATCGCCTTACCCTATGGAGTGCTCAAAGCGGTTGTGAGAAGCTCCTGGAAAAACAAAGTAAGAGCCACCCAGCTGCTTAATGTATCGGAGGCGCTGAAACTGAGGTGTGTCGATGATACGGACAAGAAGAGGGTGAATTTCAATGTGCCCGTGAATTGGATCGTTAAAAACCTACAAAAGCCAAAAACGACAGCGTTGTTAACGTTTAAAGTCAGACTTTGAAAAGAAGCAGGAACCAAGGCAAAGCAGGTACCAGGGTCAGGTACTTGGCGGGGGAGAGGGCAATTGCTCTGTGTTCTCCTGTAAAACAGATCCTACCTACCCTAGATATCAAGATTTACCTCTGAGAGCTACTTAAGCACAACATCAAAAAAGACAATGCTGCGTATTTCAGAGGGCAAGGTCAAAGTCAAATCTCAGAAAATGCTACTTGCACCTGTGCAATTTCAAAACTTAACACCTGAGAAAGCCCCTGTCTTTACTAATCTGCTATTCCAGTTAAAGCAGGATACTGCAACATATGTCTGGGATGTCCAGCAGTGTTTGGTTTGTCATTGCTCATGTTTTTTAAAATCAAGTGATATTTTGCAGAATGAAAATCATTATTTTTCATACACAAAAAGCAAAAACACAAGACAAATGAAATATGGAAGAAGCACTCCCAGATCACCCCTAAGCAGACATCTTAAGAGACATCTGAGTAACTACAGAGACTAGAGATGGCAAACACACGCATTTAATCCTTGCCCCACGCCAGTGGATAAACCCATTTTATGACACATAGGTCTTGGCAAAACACGGGGGGGCAAATACGGTTTGGGCGTGTTCTCTCTGCTCTCAGTCACTGAGCTGAGGGGGCTCCAGCAGACAGGCGGGCTCCAGAGGAACGCACACAGCCCCGGCCCGCGATAAACCAACGCACACCGCTGTGAGGAACTGCTGGACACTGCAAGCAGGGGCTGTTGACCCAGGTCTGGGGCTAAGCTAAGAAAAATAATTAAAAAAAAAACATGAAGAGACATGAAAGGGGAGCTTCTTGGCACGTTTCAAACACCCCATCCGCTCATTCAACATCTCCCAACCGCCAGGTGCCCACATAAAGCTCTTAACTGTTGCACGTAACAATTTTTCTGGTTAATGTGGTTTTTCAAAGACCACCCGCTACCAAGGAGAAGAGCTCAGAGCCTGAGGCTCTGTAAACCAAAGACAGCCCCGCAGCCCCAGCTGGAGGATGGAGGGGCAACACAGAGACTGGGAGAGGGTGGTTGGGAGCGATGCCCTCGGGGCTACCTTCATGATATCTGCGTCCGGCTGTCTCAGTTTGTTCAGGCAGGCCAGCACCTTCAGTCTCTCTGCAGGGAGACTAGAAAGGGGAAGAAAAAAAAAAAAGGAAGAAAAAAGACATTGAGAGCAAAGCGTGTGATGGGATTTCCCTTTTCAGTTTGCAGTACGTACGGAATCACTTTTCTTCAGTCGGTCAACTCTGTATTAAAGGAAGTTTCGTTTTGCCAAATTAACTTGAATTTTACATTCATTAATTTCAACTCCAGTGGCAGAACCACTGGAGTTGAAAAGATTTTCTTAAGAACTGATTCTTCTATCTCATAAAGATAATTTACTGTCATTTTTAAGAAATTATTAAAGGTCCCCTTCACAACACATGTGCAAACTTTCAACACCGTACTCTGTTGTAGCCACGGCAGCCTAAGAGGACAGGCAGGACAAGTCTGGAGGGAAAGACAATACACTCCATCACCCCCACTTTTATTAACTTGTCCCACAAGTGCGTGAGCAAAAAGATTTCAGCCTCCACAGAGAGCGCTTTATCACAAGAAAGTACAATTCGCTACCTTTGACACTCTTTGGTCAACCACCCCAATATGAGTTTTACATCAACTATCAGCCCAAATCACTGCCTGATGCTCTCCGTGTTTTCATCCAAGTCACCCGAGAGCTCGCAAACCATACAACACTGACCACAAGCGATGCCCGAGCTGCCGGGGAGTGGTTTTTGCCCCAATGCCCCATCCCCGGCAGGGAGCTCCGGGGACGCAGGTTCTGCCGCAGGTCTGCGGGACCTGTCCCAAGGCCCCAGGTACCTCCAAGGGAGCTCCTGAAGGAGCCCACTACTCCCAGGGCAACGGGAAGCGGCTAACACCGAGGATACGACAGGGACCACCCGCACCTGCCCACCCCTCTTGCTCTCTGCTAAGAGAAGATGAGCTCTGGCAGGGTGGAAGAGCCAAGGAACGTTCCTAGCTTAGACCCATCCTTACGGTCCCAGGAAAAGCAGCTGCAACTGCTCTTTGAGGTCTGTCCTGAAAACGAACAAGACTATTCAACTGCTGCTGCTAAGAAACACGCAACCTTTCTGAGCACAGCTACGGCAGCTCGGGCAGGGCTAGCAACCCAGCACCTCCATCATCACCCTTTAAAAACAGTTCAGAGACCGCAAAGGCAGAAGCAATTTGCTTCCAGCCATCTACATTCACTCAACTTCTGTGGAGAAGTTCTCTCTCAAGGAATTTACATAACATGCAGAAGCACACCTGGACCTAGAGCATCTCTGCTCCACCAGACTTGAAATATTAACAGCCAAACCTGCTGTAGAGAGGTGACCCACATATTCTCAATCACAACCGAGGTCTTCAGAGGCTGTTACTTCAACGCACGCCAGTAACGGAGATCAAACATCGCAAGTGAGTTTTTGAACGATCTGTACATCATGCTGCAAGAGTAGCACCACCCAACAGTCACCCAAAAAGATACTCTGGGTCACACAACCTGCACGTGGTAGGACTTCATGGCCTTTTTGAGAAGTGAGGGACAGCACTGCTGAGCATACAGCACAGCCCGCTCGTTTGAAGCACTTGTTTGTGCTTTCAAATGGCAGAGGAGAGAGTTAATTGGAAAACAGCCAGGCATGTAAGGAGGAAAGCATGTGGGCACGAACCATCTTGAAAAATTACCGACTGCAACTGCAGGAACAGCAGAGGAAGGACAGCTCAGTCCTACGGACTTGGTAGTGGTTTAAGCCCCAAGCAGCTGCTCACTCCTCTCGCCTGGGATGAGGGAGAGAATCTGAAGAGTAAAACATGAGAAAACTCATGGGTTGAGATAAGGACAGTTTAACAGGGAAACCAAAAGCCACATGTGCAAGCAAAGCAAAACCAGGGATTCACTCTCCACATTCCATCAGCGGGCTGGTGTTCAGCCACCTCCATCACACCTAACGGTGACTTGGGAAGACAAATGTCACCGCTCCACACGTATCCCCTTCCCTCTTCCCCAGCTCTACACGCTGAGCATGACATCGTGTGGTCTGGGACACCCCTTCGGTCAGTCAGGGTCAGGTGTCCCGGCTGCGCCCCCTCCCAGCTCCTTGTGCCCCCCCAGCCTCCTCGCTGGTGCGGGGGGGTGAGGAGCAGAAAACCCTCGACTCTGTGTAAGCCCGGCTCAGTGATAACAAAAAACATCCCCGTGTTATCAATGCAGTTTTCAGCACAACTCCAAAACACAGCCCCACGCCAGCTGCTGTGAAGAAAAATAACTCTGTCACAGCTCAAACCAGCACGCCGTGCAACCACCGCTCACACAGAGCACAGCCCCAGGCGCTGCCCTGCTGCAGAAGCTCACCTCTAGCAGTGCCGACCCGAACACCGCGCTCTGCGTCACACGTCACATCTGCCGGGGTGCAGCTCAGGGCTGAGAGCAGCAGAAGAAACGAGTCTGACCAGGGAGGTTGGGAAGTGCCCACCTGACACAGCATGTCACTGGCCTGTGCGTAGTCCTGCCTCCAGGAACGCTCACCCTCGGGCGGGGCTTGGCCTCCAGATGACAAAGCCTGCTGGCAACACAGTCCTGGTGTGACTGGAAGTCAAACCACAGAGAGCTCCTGACCCATCTTCAGCTGGAGAAGAGCAGAGGTTTTTTCACCTGCTGTCTGCGAGGCAGACTGCCTCAACCAAGAGGTTACACACGAATCCTGTGTTAGTACTGAGGGGTTTCCCAGGGCTCCACAGACATGGTTCCACCAAGAGCCAAAGCAGTGAC
>NW_009711213.1:0-927 GCF_000703405.1 Apaloderma vittatum | reverse complement strand
ACCGACGCTCCCCAACCCCCTCCCCTCCACCTTCCTCATGCCACAGGTGACAAGGATGAGAAAATCACTTTCCTGCACCTATCAGGAACGTAACTATGCCGGAGAGGTCAGCCAGACAGACCTATTCACCATCCCTATCCAGCACGCGGCAGCAGCATCCAACTCACATTTCTGGCTTCTGAGCAAAAAGGCGTCAGATCTGGCTGAAGGAAATGCCTTAAAAAAAAGAAAACTCACTAGTATGTCATTCCACGCCCCAGCATCATCCGCTCTCCGTACTGACTGCGAGCTCTTCACAGCCCTTTTGAGTCTACCACCTGCACCACGCTCTTAGAGGGACTTCCTCGCTGCCCTGTCCCACCTGCCTACATCCAAGCATCCTGCCCTACAATTTTCCGACGCCCCGCAGAGCTCCCTGTGGATGTCTGGGGTGTCCAAGCCTCCGGACAAGCGCTCGATGTTCAGGCAGCCAGTGAGCTGCTAAAAGCAACCAGCCTCCTGGTAGTCTCTAAAGAGCAACTCTCCACCTGCTTGTAATTTTGATCAGACAGTAACTTCATACTTCAGAAACAAATAAAGCTTTTGGCTGCCTTCCGCATGATCCCACACCTTTTCTATCTGCACACTTCGAACAGCTGCCACTAAAACCCTTCTTCCAATAAAAGAAAAAAATAATATTCAAAGATACCTTAATGACTTCTTCCAACGTCTTACCTCCTCCAAAGCGCAACCCTCTCCCCTTGTCACCTGGAGTCACACCAGCTCTCCCTTCTCTCCTGATGGTCACGCCCAGACACTGGCTCTTCAAACTCACCCTTCTTAAAGCTGGGAGTGCAACCAGGATGTCCTGATAGAATAGAGGTGGGGCCCTTCACCCTCAGCGGTGTTTGCTCCGACAAGCTTTCAGGCAAAGAGCCAGCCTGCACG
>NW_009711212.1:0-6941 GCF_000703405.1 Apaloderma vittatum | reverse complement strand
AATCCCTCATCCAGGTCATTGATGAATATATTGAACAGCAATGACCCCAGCACTGGCCCCTGAGGGACCCAACTAGACATAGACCACCAACTAGACTCTGACCCATTGACTACAACTCTCTGACTTCTTCCCTTCAACCAATTAGCAACCCACCTCACTACTTGGTCATCCAGACCACACTTCCTCAGTTTACCTATGAGGATGCTGTGGGAGACGGTGTCAAATACCTTGTTGATATCCAGATAGACCACATCCACTGCACGGCCACCATCCATCCACCTGGTTGTGTCTTCATAAAAGACTATCAGGTTGGTCAAACATGACTTCCCCTTGGCAAAGCCATGCTGACTGCTCCTAATAACCTTCTCTTCCTTGATATGCCTAGAGACAGTGCCAAGGATAAGATGTTCCATCACCTTTCCACGGATGGAGGTGAGGCTGACCGGTCTGTAGTTACTCAGCTCATCCTTCCTGCCATTTTTGAAGACTTCAGTGACATTCACTTTCCTCCAGCGATCAAGCACCTCTCCTATTGCCCACGACTTACCAAAGATGATGGAGAGTGGCCTAGCAATCACTTCTGCCAGCTCCCTCAGCAACCACGGCTGCATCCCATCAGGGCCCATGGATTTATGGATGTTCAGGTGACCTAACTGATCCCTAACCCCGTCCTCCTCAACCAGGGCAAACTTCTCCCTTATCTTGGCTTCCTCTGGGGCCTCAGAGCTCTGGGGATCCTGAGGACAGTCTCTGTCAGTGTAGACAGAGGCAAAGAAGGCATTCAGTAACTCTGCCTTCTTTCTGTCCTCTGCCTCCAGGGCACCCACGTCATTCAGCAGAGGGTCTGCATTGCCTCTGGTGTTAGTTTTGTCGGTGATAATGGGATGATGTAGGTGATCAGAATAAATACTTTTTCTTTTTTCAGTCTTTTCTTCAGTAACTATACTTATCTATTCTGATTTCACAAGCAAGAGGGTTTCAGGAACTCTCTGCAACTGAACAAGGAAATAACCAGCTTGTCACATACCTCATAGACTCAGGTACTTGATAAGTGAAAATAAACACTGAAGCATGTCACATGTAGCCTTGCTGTGACTTGCTTTCAAGTTTCCTTTCTGTAGTTAGAGGATGGGAAGGATTTCCTCAAGCTTCTACGCCAGTCACAGAATCTAAGTGATGCTGAGCCTGCAGATGGATTACTTGAGTTCAAAGTCAGACCAGATCACTTAAATTGCCTAACTGATGTCCTGTTTATCACATTCTATTGAACACGGGGAACATTTCTTGCCGCAGAGACTAGGAACTCACTCTGGTAAAGCATATTTTCTGGAACTATGAAATCAGGCTGAATAACAGGAAAATGTGGAAAGTTTGCCCCTTTTCTGGGAGTTTGTTTGAAAGTGAGATTACACCTGGCTGACGTGTTTGTGTGTGCATCATTTGATAGCCTTTTATTTTTTCCTTAAAACATGAGTAAATAAGAACTGCACGGCACTGGAAGTCCCTTAGTAAAGCAAAGAAATTGAAGGCCTTCTTAAAAAAAAAAGCACCATAACAAAACAAGCCCCTCATCTCCTATATTTATTTACGAAACTGGATGAAGTAAGTAAGAGATTCACAGCATTTTGAAGTCCCACTATGACTGCATTTAACATTGTCATACTGCAAGTCTGATATGGCCTTTAAGAGTATAGCAATACTTATGGATCCTCTGTACTTCGTATAGCAATAGTCTACCTTCTTGCTACCTTGCTTTTGAGTTCATTATTGCTTGGTCACATTCAGCTGGCTAACAAGAATCTCAATTTCCAGTATAGGAGAGAAAAGAGGAAAATACAAGGAAAGGGCAAGAGAAAGATGATGATGAGGAGAAACAAACTGATCTGTTTGTTCCTGGGATGACAATAACTGCATACAATATAGAAGTGAAAGCTAGGGAAACGAAACAATGACACGCACATCAGAGAGAAAGGAAACAAAAGGACAAAATGGAAGAAAAGAACACATAAACTGAAGAACAGGAAGAAGAAGAAAGTATAGCAAAAATCCTCTAAGCAGCAGATGCTTTTACAAGAGCTGGGTCTGCCAAACAGGGACAGAAAGACAGGACTGGTCTGGGTCATGAAAATGGAAACAGCTTTGATGGAATGGAAGGGCAAATGCTGCTTGCACAGGTCTTATCCTCCAATGGAACATTTTGCCTTGAAGGCAACTGGAGTGTGGTCTAAGCATCATGGGTGTTCCTCTTCCTTATCTGCTTCGACAGCCCTCCTATGCTCCTCACAGTCCCAAGCTGCTCTTCTCACCTGACTTTAGACTTTGTTACATGATCTAACATAATTTTTAAACATATGTTTCTGCTGTTTCAGGCAAGGAGCAGTGATGTGTCTCACTGTAACTTCTCCTAATGGTGTGGGATATACAGGAAGGCATGTACTAGTTGCTCACATAAAGTCTTTTTGGCATTCCCAAGACTTTTTTTTCCCCGTAGCCACATATACAAAATGAAGCAATTTCTGATGAAGCAAAGTATGTTTCTATACCTTGAAATTAAAAGTGGATTTTGCCACTGTCTTGGAGAACAGTGCATCCCACATTAGATGCTGGTAGATGATCCTGAATGTCTAAGTGTTAAAGTGTACATCTCTGTACAAAGCATACTAATACATTACATAAAAATTGACTAAAGCATGGACAATCGTATGTTTTCTAGGACACGAAAGTAGGAATGTTACTCAGCTAAAACAACATGTAAAATGCTTTACTACTCTGATATGTGCATGTTTTCAAACCCACCACATTACAGAGTAGCACAGATTGCCAGGGACTGATACAGCAGTGCTCCAAGGGTGTAAGAACTCTGTACACAGCATCTGCAAAGAGCAGATTAATGAGATTAAGCCATTCCTTCCCTACTACTTCTGCAGAAAAAATCTTTACTACATGATACTCTTCTATATTCATAATATCAAGTTTCTTTATAATGTTTCTATTGCTGCTAGCACTGAATGATCACAATGAATTCTTGATTTGCCTGTGTGTGCATTTTATATCATGTTCATGCTGTCTTGACAGGGTCTGGATCCCTAGCATCTTACTTGATTGCCAGAACAGCATACCTGAAATACCATTTTGAATGACTGCTTATTTTTACCTTAAAGTCTGTTAACCCATCTGATGCTTATGGCCAAGTTCTATTTAATTTGTTATATATTTATAGGCATCCGTTTGGACAGACTATAATGTTACTAAATTTTCTAATTAAAATTTAAGCCTAATGATGTTGTACTTCTATTTTCTTCTTTCTATACTGCCAAAAGTTAATTAATAGATAGTTAAGAACTAAGTAAAATTCTTTTATTTATACTGCTCTCTTTATAGAAGTCTAAAGAAAACCAAGAAGGCAGTATTGACTGTATACCACTCATTACCAATGCTTAATTTTTTTTCATAGGATTTGTAAGGAGTGGCAAAGAGCTGGTTAAAACCACTTTGACCTTTTCAGAACGGTAACTGGGTCTTCTGAAGTGGTTGTTCCATCAACTACTTCAAAGCTTTGAAAGAAAGTACAACACTACTAAGCTTGGTATCACCATGAAGTTTTGGGACCAGGGTCCCATTTCAGAAATAAATTTAAGAAGCTCACCTTCTTCTTGTTCCTTCCTGTGTAATCCTTCTGGCCTTGGAGCAACCAAGTCTAGAATACTGTTGAGCAGAACATGGACTGGGTGCAGGTGTCCAGGTGCTGGCAAGGAGGGCAGCAGGGGTGATCTCTTTGGGAAGAGAATGGCTCTGCCCCACAAAAACACCGTTCCAGCCAGCAACAATGAACCCACTACAGGGCACAGCTCAGATCCCCAGCCAAGATGGTGGTTGTTCCATATTAACATATTTAAGAAAGGGAAAAAACGCTGCATAGCAGCTTTGAGGGAGGACTAAGAAAAAAGTTTATTTAATCCATTTTAAAAAATCATTTTAAAATAAAACAACTGAGAAACAGACTTGCCAAAACATCAAGGTTGGTGAAGAAGGAGGGAGAGGAGGTGCTGCCAGTGCTGGAGCAAAGGTTCTCCTGCAGTCCATGGTGGACCACAGTGCAGCAGATATCAGCCGTGCAGCCCACAGAGGCCTCCGTGCTGCTGCAGGTGGAGATGCCCAGAAGTAAGTTGCAGCCCATCGAAAGCTCTTTCCAGAGAAGCTGCGGCCGACGGAGAGAAGCTCACGCAGGAGCAGGTTTTCTGGGAGAACCTGTGACCCTGTGGGGGACCCACACTGAAGCAGTCTATTCCTGAAGGACTAGGCCCTGTGCAGAATACCCGCACTGCAGCAGTTCGTGAAGAACAGCAGCCCATGGGAAGGACTCACATTAGAGCAGCTTGTGAAGGACTGTAGCCCATGGGAAGGGCTTCATGCAGGAGCAGGGGAGAAGTGTGAGGAGTAGAGAACAAGCAGAGAGGAACTGTTATGGACTGACCCCAGCCCTTATTTCTCATTCCCCTGTGCTGCTGGGACTGCGAGAAGAAAGGGGAAGAAGAGTTGGGAGTGGAGTTGAGCCTTGGAAGAAGAAGGGGAGGTCTTTTAGGTTTTGTCTTTGTTTCTCATCATCCTATTCTATTTTTAATTGGCAATGAATTAAATCAATTTTCCCCAAGTCAAGACTGTTTTTCCCCATGACAGTAATTAGTAAGAGATCTCCCTGTCTTTATCATGACCTACAAGCTTTTAATCTTGTTTTCTACCCTTGTCCAGTTGAGGAGGAGGAGTGAAAGAGCAGCTGGGTGGACTTCTGGCACTCAGTCAAGATTGACTCACCATAGGTCTGATGAAAATTTGGCTGATGTCAATCTGAAACCGTAGTATCAAAGGCTAAGCTCGGAAGGGGTCTCCGGAGGTTTCTAGGTCAGACTCCTGCTCAAAGCACAATCAGCTATGAAGCCAGACAAGGTTGCCTTGGGACATTATTCAGCCCAATTCAACCTCAAAGGATGGAGACTGCACAGCTTTATACTCCCACACAAGTAAATCACAGCCTTCAAGGCAGAATATTGTTTGCAACTGTATAAACATGCACAGGACAGCCACCAAATTAGGCACCATGTTAGTTTGCATCAGTGATTGAACTTACTAGACTTCTCTGACCACAGAGGATTCACTTCACGAGCTTCTTCAACACAGGTATGCCTGACGCCCTTAAGACAAGCCTCATACAAGATTAACAGTTTGGCTGTAATCACAAAGAAAACCCATTAGCAGTGTGAGCTTTCATTTTACTTTCTAAGAGAGCATGAGTTTTAAGTTCATGGGGAAATCTGAGCAACTGAACAGTTCCTGCATTTTGAGATTATTCAAAATGCACTACAGAGTTAGCCACAGCCTTCACAGCATTTGTGTGATTATCCTGTATATTTCTTCATACAGAGAGGCATACCAGGTAGAACACTACTGACAAGTTATTCAGTTAGAATTAAATTATTAAATTTTTTTAAGCGTTTGATAGCTGGTTAGTCAGGATCTCCAGCTTCTTGGGACCAACACTTAGAAAAACTTCTCCATGCAGTTTTTTTCCAGGATGTGCCTCCATGGTATCAGCTTGCTTAGAACAGTTTGCCTTAACGAAGAATCTTTTTGGCTTTCCGCTCCATCAAGGGCTGAATGCATTGGCAGGACCACTACCAATCTAGAGGAGAGCTAGCCAGAAGACGTGATCCTTAAAGCCAGCCTAACACCATAATCCATCCTACGAAGGCTGTTTTTTAAATCAGCCAATAGCCATTCATCAGGTCCAAGCATTATGAGTTCAGGGTTTAAACTCATGGCCAGAGAAGCCAATGGTTCTTTATCCATGGAATTGGTTCATAACATCTAAAGGCATTCCTAATACCTGCAGCTGATCTTGCATGAACTCCTGTTACACGTCCTGATATTGCATTACTCTTTCCTGAAAGGCAGATGTGCTCAGTAGTTTACTACAATTAGTAGTTATTCACGTTACAGAGGGCATGCTATGACAGTGTCAGTAGCAGAACAGTAGATTAGGAACGGTGATCATTTCTGTTAGTATGTTACTCCTTCCTAGTACAGCAGATTCACTGAAAATAGTGTTTTGCTAACTATGCCACCTCAGGGCAGCACTCACTGTGTCAGGTCACTCTCTCACACATTGCTTTATCTGAACTGGGCACATAAAAATTGCTTGCAAGCAAATATGATTTCTAGACAAAGGATGTTCTTTCTTGGGAGTCTACTGGAGTTGAGCCTAGAAAGAGAATGGCAAGGTTTGGTTTTTCATATGCCATTTGGAAAAAAGACTTTCCTTTTTCCACTGTGTTGTTCTCATCAGCTAACAGAAAAGATCATAGGAACAGCAAGATGCCTATTGCTCTTATTCCCTCTCCAGCAACTTATAGAACAGTTTCAGTTGGAAGAGACCTTGAAGATCATCGAGTCCAACCTTTGTCCTAGCCCTATCAACCTACTAAACAATTCCCCCCAACACAACATCCACACGTCTCTTAAACACCTCCATGGACGGCGACTCAATCACCCCCCTGGACAGGTTGTTCCAATGCCTGACAACCCTCTCAGTAAAGAAATTCTTCCTAATATCTAACCTGAACCTCCCCTGGCACAACTTAAGGCCCTCGTCCTATCACTTGCCATTAGGGAGAACAGACCATCTCCCACCTCTTAACAACCTCCCTTCAGGTAGTGGTAGAGAGTGATGAGGTCTCCCCTCAGCCTCCTCTTCTCCAGGCTAAACAGCCCCAGATGCCTCAGCCGTTCCTCATATGACACATGCTCCAAATCCTTTCCCAGATTGGTAGCCCACCTCTGTACCCTCTCCAGCACCTCAGTGTCCCTCTGGTACCAAGGGGCCCAAAACCAGACATAGCACTCGAGGTGGGACCTCAACAAAGCCGAGTACAGGGGCATGATCACCT
>NW_009711211.1:37174-63865 GCF_000703405.1 Apaloderma vittatum | reverse complement strand
TCGCTGCTCTTCAGGAGCCCCCGAGCAGCTCTCCTGGGGGTGCGCCCAGCCCCTCGCTGGCCCGAAACTCTTGAGTTCGCGGTTGTGCGTTCCCAAATGCGGCACCTGAGCGCGAGGGCGCGTGGTGCGGTTTGCGGTGTGGGCTGGAGAGAAGGGGTGGGAGTAGCCCCTTTGTAATTGCAGCTGAGCACAGTGTGTTTTGATGGAGCAGTTGTCGGTCGGTATTGGTTGGCTTTTAACAGTCTCTGTGTATGAAAAATGCAAAATAAGTGGGGTGTTGCTGTAAATGAGCTGAGTGTTGGCTGCTGGGTTTTAGTTTTGGCAAGGCTGGTTTAAGAACAAGCTGCCTTCTTGCAGAGGACCAGGCAGTAGAAGGTGACTGCCTGTCTCAGGTGTATAATTCGAATAACTTTTGCAATCTTACCAGCTAGTGATAAAAAATTCACTATAATTGCTGATACGTATGTGCACCATATGTAGTCAGGTCTGAGTGGGCTCCGCCTGTCCGTTCTGAAGAGACTCCCCACAGGTCCTGAGCTCTGCTGAGAAGAGGATTGGGCTTTGATGGGGGAAGAGTTGTTTGGTCTGCGAATCTGTGAGAAAGCTGGGTGCTACCTGGCTCCGTGTGTGGATCTGTGGTTTCGGTTCGGGGGGGTGGTTGGTATTCCCCTTGCTGTGAGGAAGTTAACAGACACTGAGCACCTGCAGCCCTCCTGAGCATAACCTTAAAGCCCTTGAGTGCTCTGATAAGCTAAGGACATCCCTTTCTATGTCCTGGCCATGGGGATGCACAGGGAGAGGGATCAGCCATGTGCCAAGGTCTGTAAGTCAGTGGGTCAGGCAGTAAGTTATAAATCAAGCACTTCTGGGTCCTGGTACCTGCAGTAGCTGCAGCTTCTCAGGGTGTTCCACACCTGTGACAGGTGTGTGTGTTGCAGGGAAGTGCTTATTCCTCTTCCCTCCCATGGGGCGGCTGAGTCCCCGGTCCTGGTGTTCCCTTCCTTCATGCGGGGTGGGGGCCCAGATCAATGTGTGACTTATGGGAGTCTTCTCCGAAGTCAAGAGCATCTGTTCTGCAGTTTCTTCCCTCAAATGGGATAATCTATGTAGTTTTACTATAGACTGTATTTCCCAGCTCTCTTTATTTCTTTAAATTGCTCTGTAAGCTGCTGAAGTCATCAGGAGAAATGCTGGAGTCAGCTGGATTTTAAAAGTTTAAAATGATAAAGACTGTTTTCCTTCAGAAAGAACCTTAAAAAATTTAATTATTCTTTTTCTTCCTATTTATCTTTCTTTTTTCTTTTAATGATGGAGTTGTTGAAGCCTTCCATTAAAAGTCACATAAAATAAAGCAGACAAATAAAAAAAGCTTAGAGCTGGATGTGACAAGGATTTTCCTGAAAGCATCAGGCATCTTGCTGCTGATCTATGGCTTTTTTCGTACAGTGCAGAAGAAATGAATGAGGAGGAATGGGTTGCTTGGGGGTGGCTCCTGTGTTTTGTGCTCAAGTTAATGCCTCATAGCTAGCATTGCAGCGTGATACCTACTCCTTGGAAACCAGATTCCCAGTGCTTTTGGGTTGGCATATAAAACTCTTAATAACCTAAGCGCTGCTAAGACGACTGTTCTAGGCTGCCTTCGAGGTGAGGGTGGTGTAGAGTGTGTAGACTAGAGGACAGGACTAAATCCTGGCCTCCTTACACTTATTAGGAAAGGAGTTGAGACTTGTGCCTTCTGCAATTTCACAATTAACCAGCCTGTTTCACATGAGTTGATATTCGGGGTAGTAAGATCGAGACATCAAAAGCAAAGCTCACTAAGAGCTCATTTTAAATGAGGAAACCGACATGACTTGTAACGTGCTTAAACTGTGTGTTTGTGTTTTTATTTCTGTGTACCCAGACACACATTAAAAAGATTGAAGGTAATAAGTTAATTGTTTACCTAATCCTTAATGAAGATTGCTGTTTCCTCTTTAGAATTGCTGCTTGAAGCAAGGCGAACTAAAGCTCTCTCTGAGTTGCTGGTGTTGTTCAGAGGCAGTTTCCATCTCACTGCTGTGAGTCTCCTACCAACATGTGGATCCTCTTGCTGCTCTGTTCTTCAAAAGCAGCTTCCCCAAACCAAAATGCAAGCAAAATTAAAATACAAATTGCATCTGAGGGCAGCGTTGTGCGTCAGTGATCTAAGAGGATCACCGGACACCTTGGCCAAATGCTGCAGGGCTTAAGGCTCTTTGTCTCGGGTATCCTTTGTTTTCTCCTTGCCTTGTGTTTTGATGGGTTTGATCTTGCCAGGAGGTTTTGGTGGCCGGCTGTGTGTGTAGTTGTGGGGAAGAAATTTTGTGGGCAATGCCTGTAGTGGTTGGTTGTACCTCTTGGGAGCTGCTGTGGGGTTCTGGGGGATCTTCCCTGCCCCTTGTTTCCATGAAAGCATTTAAGTTCTTGCAGCTGTTCTGCTGGTGGTTCTCTTCGCTGTGGCAAAGCTGCAGGGCAGGTTTTTGGCTACCTCGAGCTCCCTGTCAGTTATAATTACGGCAGTTTTTGCTCAAGCGATTTTGCGTTAGTCCATCCGTCCCTGCCCTCCAGTCGCAATTACGCTTTTGGATGCCATTGAATTGCAAAGACCTGGGGAAAATGCTTTCAACATCTTTGATAGCAAAATGCGATACATCATTCGGTTCATTGGGGGCAGTGACTCCTCTGGCTCCCTCCAAGCGTTAGATCAGATGTTTTGATTGTGAGTGACAGAGCCATGAAATTGTCTAGTTTACCAGATTAACTAGAGCCCCTCAAAGCTAACAGCGGATACATAAACAAAACCAGGATCCCCATCCATCTCCTCGTGACAAAGTGGTGCAGATGACTGAGCAAAGAGCATCAACTCAAACAAACCAGCATCAAAACCAAAAGTGCGCGTTTGCTTCTGACAGACTTGTTTTGCCCTAAAGTTTCCTTTGTCTCATTTCACTTATTTCAGATGTTGCTCCAGTAGCTCATTCATTACAGCAAATCAAATAAACAAATGAAAAATTAAAGCTATTGTTATCCAGCTATTCCATCAGGGTGTCTTTGTGGTTCTTTGCGTATTTATAGTGTTGTTTCGGGCTGCATGTCCAATTAGAACAGATGGCTGATAGGTTACCCTGACTTACCTGCTCCAGCAAACTGGGCAAGTGTCCATATCTGCAGCAAGTGAAATCCCGCAGAGCAGATTTGGAAGGAAAAATACATTGTAGTCGTTGAAAGCTATTTTCAATTGCTTATCGTGGTGGTTTTTTAGCTTGTGGTCTGTTCTCCTGTGCTGTTCATTATCCCTTCTGGAATTTAAATGGCACATTTTATGTATCAGAGTTAACTCCATTTGCTAGATAGAATTGATGCATTCCCACTCCTTATATGCATGAATATAGAGATGTGGACATAGATATGAATGCAAGTCACCCTCAGCATTTGGATTGCTAGAATATTTCTTTTCCTCCTTTATTTAATTTTGCTGTTTAGAATGAAAGGAACATATTTAAATAATAAAATGAACCACAATGTGCGTTCGACTCTATTCATGGGGGTTTTTCTCATTTTGGTTCTTTCTGCAGAACTGCTATAAATACTTTTACATGAGAATGCTGGAGAAATAGGTCATAGCAAAAACTCCTAATATGTACTTTTGACAGAAGGTCCTCCCAAAGTTCTGATTTCTTTCAGATTGTTTCATAAAACTAATAATGCGAAGATCAGGCTGGAATTTTCAAGAATAGCTTTTTGTGAGTGGGAACCAGAGGAAAATTCCCCGGCTCCTTTTCACCCCCAGACGTGTTGTGATCAGAGTCCAGATCTCTTGAGTCCTTTGAGGGCAGGAGCATCGGTAAAATGACTGCGTTTTCGTAGGACAGTTCGGTTTTTGAGACTACTGCAATTGTGCCGATGCTGCTTCTCCCACAAGAGCTGGTTACTAGGGCCTCTCCTGCGACGTGCATCGGGGACAGCTGAAATCCCGAGGATTTCAGAAGAAACGAGTGTTCTGGAAACTACAGATTCTTGTAAGGGGAGAACAAAAACAGCATTTAAGTTCTCCCTACTAAATGTGTGACAAAATAAGATTCTAAACTAGCTTTGACATCAAACTATGTAGACTTTGTGGCTGGGACTTTGTGTAGAGATTCTGGATTGCTGTAAACAGCCGTGCCGAAACTCCAGAAGTGGATAGTGTGTGCTGATGTGGAACAAAGCACACTTTGTTGGCTGGGTTTTCGCAAAAGAATTTGAGTTTTGCAAAGCTCTAGGCCTTTTAAGCTCTTCTAGAGGCTGGGAGCTGGATCTTTTGAGACATGATGCACGGTGCAACTCAATCTTTCTCCACCCCCAAGCAGTTTGGAGGAACTTCAGATAATCACCAGAATGTCTGTACACTTATTTAAACTGAACAGGAATTTAACCTGTGAAAAGCTGCTTAAAAAAGCTCTTTTGGTGCGGTGCCTTGAGGTCTTCCAAAAGGATAATAAGGCTGACATGTATTAGGACACTTGTATTTAATAAATCTGGAGGCATTGAGTAAGGGAGAGAAGGGAAGACATAACGCAAACAGAAAACGCTTAAAATCTATTGTGACAGCTCAAAATAAACTGTTTGCAATGCAGAAGCCTTAAGCTGATGCAATAACCAGTAGGAAGAAAACTTAGAGTAATAGAAGAAGGAGAAAAATAATGTTTAATGCCAGCACTAGTACAGGAATACAGTAGTAAGCAATTTTCATTGTCCCAGAGAGTTGCACTCAGGTTCCTCTTTGGTCCATACTTCTGGTCAACCCAGTTGTGCAGTGAAGTGCCCTGGAACAGAGGGGGTAAAGGCTTTTGGTGTTTAATTACCGCTCTGCCTGCTGTTAATTCCTAATATACTCATAGAAGTAAATGCAAGATGATCTATTCCTGCCAGGCTTCCAGTGTTTATCATTAATAGAGAACGAACTGACAGAAAACTTAAGTATCTCTTTTCTCTCCTGAAATGAGCAAAAACTTGATTTCCTTAACTAATAGATTGCTGTCACTGTAATAGGAATGAAGCTTCCAGTCTGTAGTTAAAGAAAAAAAAAAATCACTTGTTTCATTTACTTCATCTGGCAAACAAAAACTTGTGTGTAAAGAAGTGCTATATTCTGGAGGCAGAGAGAAAATTAGCATTCTAAAGTGCCATCAGTGTAGTGCAGGTGTCCAGCAGATTCAGTGGATGGAGCGTTCCTTGTCTGAAGGTGAAACTGGCTGTCTTGCCTCTGCTCGTTGAAGGCTGGATCCATTTGTTTGCTCACATTTTACATTAGAGACCTGTGACCATCATTAATACTTAGGACAAAAACCCTTGAGTACTTTCAGAGTAAATTATACTGCCTCGCACTAGAGAAACCTTGAATTTTGCCGATGGCATAGGAATGTCAACAGTCCTTATTGCCCTTTTCTAGATATCAAAGTCTGAGACCCAGCACTTGAAGCTGTCTTGCCTGGGTGCCTGTGGCCTTTCCAGACATTCTCTGTAGAATTCGAAGATGAGAATGTAGTTTTTGGGGTCTAGTCCAGAGCATGCTGCAAACAAGGGAATCCTTCTAGTGACTTAGCCGCATAGTGAATGGGGCCACAGAAGAAGAGAACGGATTTTAAGCTTTTAGTGAGCTAGCGGAGCTGGTGGCAGCAGCACCCGACAGGGAGAGAACAGGCATTTCAAAGAATCAATGTGCTCTTCCCAACCTGATAGTCTCTGTGGACCTGGAGAACAGAGAGCAACCTCACTGCAAAATGTTCATAGACAGCTGCTCTGTAGCATTTATCCCAGTGTTACTAAAATCTTGAGCTACTCTGTAATTAAAGCGTTTGTGTTTCAGATGCTTAACAGGGTGTTTTAAATGTTTAGGTCTTGTAAATGATGTTTATTTATGGCTAGCTAATTAAGGCAGCAGAGTTCAGCCCGGTCCCAAATGCAGCGATGGCATTCGGTGCTGCTCTAAAGCAGCTCGCTTCTTCCCTGGGCAGCTCCGGGCCTGTCCCTGCGCCGTCCCCCGGGGGGTGGCCTGGCAAAGGGGCTGTGCCACAACCAGACAGCGCTTCCGTCAACCTGCCGTGGTTACTGCCCTGGGCTCTTGGGGGTCTTTGGCGTCGCCCACCCCTCCGCCCCTCTTACTGACCTGTTCGGTGCCAAGTGCTTGCCCTGGCCACAGCCACGGGCTGGGCTTGTGCCGTGGGACCCTGCGAGGCTGCAAGGCGAAATGGAGTCTGGGTTCTTGCTTTTAAAGTCTCTACCAAACAAAAGCACAAGCTCACAGCGGCGCGACCAGTAGTTTGTGGGGGCCACAGGGCTGCAGAGACGCAAACCTTTACCCCCAGCTGGAGGAGGAGAGGACCGAACACCCAGCCCTGCAGGCTCCAGAGCAAACCTGGCGCCAACGCCCAACGGGACCTTGGTTGATTTGAGCTCAGTTTCCAAACATAGCTAAAGCGTTATCTTTCCTCTCGTTGGAAGCGTGAACTCCAAGGCTTTTCTTGTGTTCAGGGCAGGAATTACCTACTTCTGCTGTGTTTAAAATGCTAAGCGCAATGGTCTGCCGACTTCTGCTGCAGTCTCTGGGTACTCCTGTGATGAAAATACCAATAATACGAAGGAACACGAAGGCAGAGAGATGCTCGGAGCAGAACTCTGCTTCCCAGAATGAAACCGGGCAGCTCCCTGCTTTCTCCAACACTGCTTTTCTGTTGCCCTGAACTCACTGAAGATGGGAGGCCTTTGGAGACAGCCTGATTTGCTGAATAGGAAAAACTATGCTGGTGCTTGTTGCATTGTGGTTACTGACCTGCCCTGAGGTCTTGGGAGGCTTCCCTTACAAAGCTGTTAGTCTCCGCTTCTCTCTCATCCTCTCCAGTGGCCAGGGGCTGCCGCACTACGGTTGCATCCGTGATGGAGCCTGGGCTTTATTTTGGGTTCTGGCTTTATTCCCCGAAGGCAAAGCATTAAGATTTCGTTGTGTAACTGTCGATTCTTCAGTCTTTTGGTTGTGTTTGTGAGGATATTAGAGAAAGCACGTGTAACCTCTCGTTGTTTTGATATCTATGTTTTACTGCCCAATGCAAAAGGCTCTACTCAATGAGATTTGGTGACGGATTGGTCCTACAACAAAACCCCAAACTACTGATGGTGATCAAAGTGTAGTTCGGTAAAGATTCCCCTGTGAGGCTGTGATGCCCTGCACACGTTTTACAGGGGCCAGATGGTTGTTAGTACGCTTGCCAAATGTCACTTACAAATTCATGGCATCCCTGCTGCTAACCAATGTGGTTTAGTTAGTGTAAATCAAAACACAATCCCAAATTTCTTTTTTTAAAAAAAAAAAAATTCTAACACTTTAATGTTACTGTTCCCCATGCAGCTCAAGTAGGGTTTGTGTTTGTTCATTTTGGGAACCATCTGTGCTTTTAAAGCATGGCAATAAAAATAGCTTCAAAAAGCAGTGTGAATGAACAAAATGGGTTAAATTGGGCTAAATTGGCTTCACAATGTGAAAATCAGCGGAAGGCCTCTCTTCAGTTCTGCCTTGAAGTGCAATGTGTTGCCACCTCTGTGCTGTCACCCAAACCCCGTGTTCCCTGAGCGCACAGAGGGGGGGTTGGGGAAGAGGGACATGGGACCCGTCACTTCACCTCCGTGCTGTCGGGTTCCAAGAATTGCGCGGACGCCCCTGCAGCTCAGCGGGGGGATGCAGAAGTACCCTCAGGGGTCTTAATTGGGGATTCATTCTGCGAGGCTTTACAGGAGAGGGAATTCTGGGAGCAATGCAATTCAGATTTGAGATGCGATTCAGCTCCTGGAATTCATTGAAGCGGCATATCTAAATCGGAACGATTTTACCTGGATCTATGCAAATTTATGGCATAATATGACATGGAAATATATGTAAATGTTGTCAATTATTGTAAGGCAAAGGAGCACATAGATGGAATATTCCATAAAATGTTTTATACAGCATTTTTTCAATTCCTAAAAAAGAAAACGTGCGAAATATCAAATGAACCGAAATTGAGTTTGGATGTTCCAAGCCCATTACATTGGGACATTTTCTTTAAACTGCTTATTAATCTAACCTTGCCATACAGATTTTCAAGAGCACACTTTTCTTCGCTGTAACATTATACCTTTACAAATGAGGGAAATGTCAACTCTTGATTTACTGACAAAGCAGACAACTGACATAATTTATCTCACTTGAGATCAGTTCATCAAACTTGGGAACATCTTGGCTGCTGTAAAATGCAGGCATTTGATACAATCGTCCCTGCTTAAAATGCAAAGGATAACCTACATTTTTAAAATGCTGTAAAAAGAACAAGAAGTGATGCCAGGATGAAAATTTATGAGGCACGGAGCCGGGATCTGAATTTAGCATTTGCTGCGTAGCGGAGTGTTGTTACTATCTTGTTTGCACAGTTGAAAACTAGTGTTAATAGAAAGATAGAGCAGGAGGGTGAAGCCGTTAGCATTCAAGTGCAGTGCCTGCTCTGACCTGATGCTATGTAAGAATTTTTAACGTTCATCCCTGATTTAATATACCAGTGTTTGATACCAGAGGTTCCTTGTTAGTGAAGCTCTGATTAGAGCAGCACATGTCTTTGTGGTCTGAGCTCTTGTTGCATTCCAACGCGGAATTAAACCTGTGAAAACATGGGTGAAAGCGTACGAATTCTGCTTAATAACAACTACTCTGATAATATTAAAATGGATTTAGCTTTTTCACCATCTATTGAAAGGTTCTATTTAATGTTCCAGGGCTGTAAGCTTTTTTGGAGGCGTGAGGCTCGATTTGTGTGTTTGTGCGGTGCTTGGCACGACATGCAAGATGTATCTGAGCGCTCTGACAAGCGAGAGCTGCGCCTGGCAGCGCCATGAGAAAGAAATATCCTAGAATATTAAAATACAAAGCTTAGGTTAAAAACTGGTAGCCTTTTCCTTTCTCTCTAGGTACCTAGACAATGGCCATCTTGATCTGATTTCTCTCTACCAATTTGTGGAGGAGTTGTACAAGCTGAGAGCAAAAGACCTGCCACGCGAGATGAGCGTTCTTGTATCATAAAACAGCTTCCAACACTTTGCTCTTAAATATTCATGGGGGAGCTATCAACTGCTGTGTTGGGCGTCATGTTGACACAAAACCTGATCCAAGGGTAAACCGAGCCTTAGTCTTGATGCGTAGCTCAAACCTTCCTCAGGATTTTGAACCCCGAATGCAGGCAGGGCTGAAGCTGAGAAGAGCAGGGGCTGGGAGGATCTCGAGGCTTTTACAGCCCTGCCTGGTGACGTGTGAGGCGCTGGCACAAAGCACTTTGGAAAAAAGGCTCGGCAGGTTATGAGGGAAAGCCTGACTTGGGTTAACATTTATCTGAGCTGTCATCGTTGCTTGTAACACTAAATCTTTCTCATAAATAAGTGGAGGAATCTTTGCTTCAAAGTGAAAAATTCATGCTCCGGTTAAACCTCAATTATATTTCCAAACAATATTTATCAGATTTTTCTAACGTGTGCTCAGTGCGGTTCAATTTTGTGCTATCAGTCAGAAGTGGCAGGGCTTGGGGAGCGGGGCTGGCAGTGTTTGTCAGGCGGGAAACGGAGCGTGCGGTGCCGAGGCAGCGCGAGAGGGGTACCAGCGCTCGGGTCCACCTCTAATGAAATACCAGTGCATTAAAAAAAAATAACAATCACTGCATCGTTTCTCCCTGCAGAACAAGGGGAGCTGAGAGGAATCCTTAAAGGCTGGAATCTTGGGCCCTGGAATGTGAACCTGTATTTTCGTTCTGTAATTCTGTGTAGGAAAAAAATGCCTTTGTAATTTCACGAGTCTCTGGATTTGTTTCACCTAATCTTTTTCTTCTACAGCTATTTACCACATTAATTTAGTAAAAAAACCTGACAAGTGTGCATACGCAGAATTTAAGCTGTGTCCTTAGGTACACATTAAGTGAAGATTTAAGGTTTGAAATATAAGATTAATTCAACTCCTGGTTACATTTGCATTGCAGAATTGTTGATTATGTAGAAATTCATGGTTCTCCTTCATGTAAGTTTGATCGTGTGTAATACTATTTACGTACAATGCTAACACAGTTCGGAAAGTAAAATTCTTGAGGTGAACGAGAGCGAAGTGAGTACTTAAGGCTGTAACATGGAAGTGTTGAGCAGATTCTTTGTGAAATTTTCGGAGGCAGCTGGCAGGCTGGGGCGGCTCGGACAGCCCAGGTAAGCGGTTTGCTCCCTCTCACCTGGTGTTTGAAGCAGATTCCCCGGGTCTGGTGCCTCCCTGGGAATCTGAGCTGTCCCGTTCCATCCCACCAACCCGGCAGACCTAGACCTGCTGCTTTGAAGCCACTTGTGCTTCCTCCAGAGATGCAATAAAATTGGGCTGTTCCCTTTGTTCTCCAAGATGAGCATATTCTTTGGTCCTTTCATCAAGGAAGGAATTAAGTACACATTTCAGTCCTGGACAGGGGAACTTTGTTTCAGCGGGGGTTTGCTCTGGGCCTGGGTAACTCTTACTCTTGGTGTCAGTTTTGCCTGGGGCTTCTGCGAGAACAAATTATAGCTCTCTGAAAGCATAAATGATAGAATGTTTCTGGAAGTCTCTGAATGTGCGAGGCACAGTATTGTTATCTATCTCGGACCTGTGCTTCAGGAAGGTGCATTTTATAGAAAAGGAGGGGCTAAGACAAGCATTGGAAAAAACGAACAGTACCCAGAGAACGGATTCCAAGATTCCCATTTCAGATACGTGCAGAGGGGGAAGCTATAGCAGTATCATTCAAATGTGACAGCAGTCACTCCAACCTTTGCTATTACGGCACAAAATTACATGTTCTTGCCAGAGAAATAGGAAGGGCTGATAAGGGAGACAGCTGGGATTTGCTTTCTTATCTGTATTTCACACACATGCTCGTTCCCTTCCCTGCTGCTCCCCTGTTTCCAGGATCCAGGCTGGCTTTTCAGAGCTGCAGTTTAGTTTGCATACAATGGGGCAGCTTTGTACGCTGTACTTCTTAAGCCCCATAGATACAGGTTGGAAATTAAATTATCTGATTGTTGTGCTTTGTAATTGGTGCCATTAAGGACGAAGTTCTGCCTGCGGAGGACTGTTGGTCCTTTCCTGAGCTGGGGATGGAGCATCCAGCTCGGGGGGAGACCCAGTGTAATGATTTTTGACTTGACTGCAGGTAAATCAAGTGCTTGATGTTTAAGGATCAGAAACTAGTGGGTTTTAGGCATGGAGGTGGGGAAATCCATCAGACAGCTGTGGTACGGCCCTAAAGCCATGAAATCCTCTGTCTACCCCAGCCTTCAGGAGGAGCCACATACAGTTATGCACGGTCTCAAATGACCAGTGAATAATTCATTTTATTAAAATAAGGTATCCTCAAGAGCCTGGGAGTGAGCAGAAGTTCTGTCCACACTCAGCCTCATTTCAGCTTCCTACAAGGCTGGACACTAAGAAACTGAATTATTTTGCCTTACGGCATCAGGTTTAAGAAACATTTTTCTTTGTACTAATTGGTGCCAAACTGCAGCTGCCCCCATTTCCTTTGTGTTGTGCTGGAAATGCAGTCTCAGCCTGCACAGGATCTGGAGAGAAAATGCTGAGCGGGAAGTACTGAGTAGATCAGATTCTTGGAGTTTGCATGACCTTGCAGTTCTGAAGTTAATGGCAGCTATTACTTCCTACTTAATAGCTGATCAAAAGCACTTTAAATCATTCACCTTCTGGGTGCCTATTACAGGCTTTGAGTTGCAAGGTTTGTAGTACCCTGTTGTCTCTGCCATTCTGCTTTTTGGTCCTTGATTTCTGGAATACTCACTACTGGGTTCACCACCACTTAGGGTTGTTTTATTTTCCTCTGGATTTTCTAGAGAATATTTGAAGGTTTTCTGTTACCCTTTGGAGATGATTTCTGCAGTGGGACACCTGCTTGTCAGGGTTGTGCTGGCTGAAGGTGGGATGCTCAGGCTCCAGAGGAATGTGGAAAAGGTGATCTAGCAACCAGCTCCTTCAGGGCCTGGAACTGCAGCAGTCACAGCGGAGAAGAGCGATTCTGAGCTGTATCAGACTTAAAAAACTAAAGTGAGATGCAGGACTGATTTGATGGATTAATGGAAAAGTTAATTGGCCTTCCCTGAAATGATTATCATTAACAAAATACAGCTGCTAACCTGCCAGTAGCAATCTGTGAAAACAGTGTTTGGGGCTTTTTGTCTGCTTTTTTTTTTGTTTTTTTATTCTGCTCATGACTGCTTAGGAAGGAAGAAACCTTTTTCAGTCTTTATGGTCCCTTCTGATGTAGCCTGGTGAGGGCTTTCAAACCGGTGACTCTGCGGCTGGGATTGTGGAGATGGTGAGCTTCGATTTAGGGGATGGCCACGCAAGTCAGTTCCATGGCCCTGCTTAAGGAAACCTGAAGTGACAGCATCATGGACTGGCTCTGCAAACGAAGGGAAGTTTTCTGTGCCAAGTCAGTTCCATTAATCTTGGGGCTGTGACATGTCTGTGCTGTTATTGATTTCCCAGCAGGCTATTCATCACCAGTCTCCTCACGTCTGAGCCAAGATGGAGCAGGCACTGGGGCTGGTGCGCTTTATCTCTAGGGCACAGGGTGCTCGTAATCAATGCAGCTCGGAGCAGCTGCCAGGTGGGTTGAGGTAATTGATGAAAAGTGCCTGGAAGTAGGAGTGGTCCTACATATCTTAGAGGCAGAGAGGGGCAAATGTTTGTTTTTTAGGGCCATCTCACCTAGACCTGATGCCAGGGAGGCACAGCCCCGCATGCCCGGCTGCGTGAGCGACCCCAGGGCTGGGTCTGTGGTGGCCGGTGGCACCAGCCCAGGCTGCCCAAGTAAGACCTACGTGTGCGCTCAGGGTGGTGTCAGTACAGACCAGAAGGACGGGTGCTGCTTTCCTTGGTTACTGTTTCCCCTTTGCAGTTCTGGGTTTGTATTTGTCAAGCACCCTGTTGCCACGAGGAGGAAGATCTCAGCTTCCTTGAAGGAGCTGCTCCCGGGGTGGGTGTTGTGCTGTGCCAAGGTGCCGACTCAGAATCCCTTGTCTAATCTCTGAAACTTTTCACAAAGTATTCACAAAATGTATTTTTTCAGCAACTTAATTAGTTCTTGTCTTCTCAATCAATAATGACCCATCACAGTAAAGCCCTACATACTAAGTTGTTTTCTTGTTCTTTAAGACAGCTGCTTGGAATTAAAATAGCTCTTGGGCAAAACTCACAGAAACAATTAAAAGTGTGGTGCTTGGGAGATTTTTGCAATTATGAGCTGATCACGTTTTGGTCCTGTAGAGACTCGTGCCTCTGGCATCAGTGGGTGAGAGCTGTGTGTAGAGATAAGGATGGGAATGTGGTGGGGTTTGGGGGTTTGTTTTTTGCTTGATTGTGGTTTGAATTCAAACTTGGGGTTGCAGTTTGTTTATTTACTATCACTTAATTTATCCCACGGTGTGCTTTGCACTTCATGGAGTAGCTTTTGGCCAGGGGAGCGAAGCCTCAGTCCCTTCCTGACAGCTCCCTGTCTGACCAAGCAAGCTCTGGGGGAGAAGAGGCTGTTGGTTAGTCTCGATTTTTCTCTGCAGAGAAATTCCATCCCAAATCCAACAACTTTCCCTTAAGAGTTTGGGCAAAGTGTTGTGTTTGGGGCTGTGTATATACAGATGGATATTTACACACAAGCCCAACATTTGAACCTCACATTGCTGATGAGCACTGGAAATGTGAAACAGCAAAACAGGGTCCTTTTTTAAAAAAAAATTTAAATTGCTTGTCTGCTTTTTTTATGCCAATTTATTGTTCCCTGTTTCTGGATATCAAAGAGCTTTACCTACAAAGAGTGGAGGGGAAAAAAGAATCTAATTTATTTCCTGTAGCTCATGAAAAGGAGTCCCTTTCCCCATGGCAGGACTTCTCAAGGCAGTTAATAAGCTGCTACAGACAAACCTATTAGGAGCACTTTTAAGTGGTTGCTGGTGTCGCCTCATTTACAGAGTCCCTGTGTCGCATCCCACCCTCTGAACAACTTCAGGTTGAAGCAGTTGTTACGGCTTTAACTTGCTAATTATTACAATTAGTGTCTGGGGTTGTCTCTGATCAGGACTGTGTGTGTGCATCGTCACTATGAGAGCACAAACCCGGAGCCGTGGGCACACACGCGCCGTGTGGGGCTGCCTTGGGGCGGATGATTTCCAGCATCAAGGGATGCTCTTGGGTGAGACTGAATCTGGGGAAACCCGAGCACTGTGGTCACCCGGCCCAGAGCACGTCCCGAGGGGCCAGCGATGTCCCTTCCCTCGCAGGATGTGGCTCCCTGAGCCTCACCGCGGATAACTGGGGGGACGGGCGGGTGGCACCTGGCAGTGCGTGGGGTGTGGGACCAGATGGGCTGCTCTTCAGGGTTAGCGTCACCAACCCTGCAGCCTGCAGGCAGTTCGAGGCTCTGACAACACGTGAGCCTCGTGCCCCTGTTTTTCTGAGCATGGCAGGTGTCCGGAGTTATTTGTGGCTTTAGCGAGCTGCCTCTGCACAATTTGCCTTGTGTGGGTTTTGTGTTGGGATGCATGAAGCTGGGAAGTTCCCGATGTGTTCTTGGCCTGTTGCTTGGTGGTGTTAACCCTTCAGAGACCTTGCGGATTTCGAGGCGGTGCCCGCTCCAGCCCTGCCGTTTCCAAGGCACGCTTGTGTACGCCTAGACACGTGCGTACGTACGCACTCGGTTTGTTGGAAGTGAAAATCCATTTTCTGCACATTGGAGAGAAATAACCCTCTGAAATCTGTTGTCCCATCCACTGACAGAACTACAGTAGATAGCTGTGTAATTAATACATGTTTCCTAGAGGTGTGTCTGGTTTTTTTTCACTTTT
This sequence comes from Apaloderma vittatum, assembly GCF_000703405.1. Lineage (NCBI taxonomy): Eukaryota > Metazoa > Chordata > Aves > Trogoniformes > Trogonidae > Apaloderma > Apaloderma vittatum. Next base: position 48,937 of record NW_009711211.1, on the reverse strand, counting down.
TAAAGCAAGTCATTCACAAGGTGGGCACAGCAAAAGTGGGCTTCATAATGTGTCACTAGAAGGCTTTTGACCTCGTGCTTGACAGGGTGTTATTACTGTTCAGTGTGATAGAACGGATGCTATTTTACTGAAAAAGTAAAACTGCATTAAATTGACAGCACTTTAATTTTTCTTGATAGTAGCAAGAATTCTTATATCCTCTTTTATTTGCATTTTTATTACTGAGAAGCGTGGTGTCTGAGTTACCTGGTGTTTTTATGTCATTGCTGCTCATCTATTCAGACTCTGATGGTCCAAATAGCAGCTGGACTCTGAATATGTATCATTTTATTCATAGGACAAACTTTGGCATAGGATGCTGAATAAATGGAGCCTTCTTGCAGTTAGTGACCTGGATAGTAGCTTGTGAAATGAAGTGTCCTGAAGTGGAACACTCCATCAACACAAACACATTATCACCTAGAAGTGATTCTTCTGTTGTCCAAGTTCTTGGACATTCTCCGAACCATAATATTTTCCGATTCAGAGCGTACATATCAGGCTGGGTTAGAACAGCTGCAGACTTGTGTGATATGGGTTATTCAAATCAAGGATGCTGTATCTTTGAAAAATAGCAAGATGTGGTCCTGGTGGGTTTCAGAAAACTCATGGATTTTTAGCTTTACTTTTTAGAGTTAGCTTACATTAAAAAAGTTACTAAGGTATCTGATGCCTTCTGATCTGATTCCTCAGTGGGGACATAGTGCTGATCCGTATGAAAACATTGAGGAAATCGGAATTGTTCAGTCTAGAAAGAGCTGTGCAGAATGTTGTCCTTTAAATATGTGAAAAACCAACACAAAAACCCAAACGCTCCAACAAATGACCCCATGAGTTGCAGAGGAAGAAATTCTCTTGTCCGTTCGAGACAGGTCTAGAAGAAATGGGGTTAAATAACAAAAAAGGAGGCTTAATTAAATAGAATGAAAAACTTTCCACTGATGAAACTAGAAACGTGGGATGACCAGGCCTGGGAAGTCCTGGATCTCTGCCACTGGAAGCTTTTTAAAGAAGGTTGGGCAGGGATCTGCTGAAGAGATGTGACCTGGTCCAGTCCTGGGCTGCCGTGTCTCTGGCCGGCTTCGGCAAACGGGGTTCCTGGCTGGGGGGCAGGGGAGGCTTTTCTGAGTGTGCAGTGACTGGTTAGAGCTGCTGCACCGTCTGGATGCCTCTTGAAGGTGTCTTCTCATTTATCTCAGGTGCTTTCCTACAGGAGTGTGTGTGTGTGTGTGTATATATATATATAGCTGTGCGGTTATTTATAGTCATCACGTCTGTCCTACTGTGAAATTCTGACAGTAGTCAGTAAAAATAGAAATACTTGTGATGCTTCAGGGCTGAGTCAAGAGAAAATGTGAAGAGCAGCGAGGGTGATCCCTTGCTTGGATGAGCACCTTCCGGAAGGGGTGAATCCCACTTCTCTCTAGCATTTGAATCCGGATGGGATGCTCCTCTGGAAGATCCTCTTCAGCTCCGCCCCGGCGGTGTCGTTGTCAAATGCACTGGTGGTTGGTTTCAATAAAGGGGAGAGTGGGTGAAATGCAGCAGCTGGTGAAGCACAGGAGTTTAAAATGATTGTACTGTCTCCTATGGCCTTAAACTCCGTGAACCTGTGAACGATTCAATTTACTGCTGATGGGAACTGTGGTGTTCTGGAGACAATGTTCATCCTCATGCCTAGAGGATGCCCAGACGGTTCCAGCCCCTTGGTCTCTTGCTGCAATTATTTATATTTATACAAAAAAAAGTGAAATGCCTGCAGCATTTTGCCTAAAATGGTAATAACCCTCTTCAACAATGCAAAATTCTTTCTTTTGATAAGCAGTTACCTTTTAAAATGATCTTATGATAATACAATTTATTCTTTATGGCTAGGGGGCAAGCTAAGATCTAAATGAAGCATGTCTTCCATTAGAACCCTACAGAAACAAACTAATAGGCTGCAAAGAGAACCATTTGTAATGTTACTATAATTCACATGATTCATTAAACAGAAATGGAAAATGATAGCATTTCCTCCAGTAAAAAAAATCCTTATGGAATTACATGCTGAGATCACTTAGTTGAACTATTTTATTGACTAAGCATCTTGTTGTGCTGATGTGTAGATTATATAGGCCTGCAGCCATTTATTTTTTCGTTTTCTAAAATTAGAACTCCCTTTGTATTATGGGAACGCTGTCGTGTGTTTTCCCCTCCAGCTGTAGCTGCTGGCCGTGGCAGGGCTTCTCTTCAAGCATTTCTAGCAGCGGGCACTGCTGGTGCTGCCTGGGAAATGCATTGCTGGTGTTCACTCTCCAGGTCACTGAGGGGGGAAGTGGAGCGGGATCGAAGGGCTATGAGCCAGTAAAAGGTACAGAAGGGATGGTTTTTTAGTAGCTAAAAATACCCGTGCATTTTCTGGTTAAGGGGGGGGGGAAGTGAAAAACAAAACCAAAGTATTTTTTCCATCTTGGGGCCAGAACTAAAAAAACCCCAAGAGGTGGAGGCAGTCTTGTCTGAGCAAGCCAAGGTGCCTTTGAGCAGCACAAGGGTTAGAAGAGAGAAGGGCGGTAAGAGCAGGAGCAAGCGATGTTGGTTTCTGTGTCGCAAGGTTGTGGGTTCCTGCTTTGCGTGTGCACCTTGCTGTGTGGCTCTGGGTGAGAAGTGGGAAGGGCTGAGGGGCGGGAGCGGTGGAGGCTCCTGAAGCTTTGCTGGTTTTGAGCTCAGTAACTTCATCTTGTGTCCTGTCCCTTGTCCTCAAAACCGCAATTAAATTTGTTTTAAAAATGAGCACGAAGCAGGTGGTAGTCATTGGTCCAAAGAGATGCTGATGCAATATTGACTTTTTATGCACAGATTAATGGCAGCAGTCGTCAGTGAGCAAACGTGGCGTGTCGCAAGGCGAGCAGCGCTAGAACATAAATTACGTCTTTGCAGAAACCAAAGCTGCCGGTGTGGGATTTTTAGGGTTTTTGGATCTTTGCTCTGCCCACCTGCCCTCGCAATGTGCCGTAGGAGGGCGGGCGCGCAGGTACAGCCTGCCCAGCCACCGGGGCTTCATGTGGAGGGGGGGGATTTTTTATAACAAAAGCAGCTGAAGTGCCAAAAGGATCGGAGTCCCATCTGCTGGAGATTGCTTCAGAACCCAGCTGCTTGCAGAAGAGCTGCTGTCCCAGCTGCGTAGGGGACGCTGTAGGAGCAGGGACTGGGAGGGGGGGGGGGTTGTCGCGCGAGGTTGGGAGCCGTGTCCAGCGCCCGGGCTTTCTCGCTGTGCCGCTCTCTGGCTGGATGCTGCCCAGCAATCGCCTGGAAGAGAACCCTTCCCCGTCAGAGCGGCGTGCCTGTGTCGCTTTCCAGGTGGTTCACGTCTTCCGGATCTGGAGAGGTTTCTTTTGACGTGCATACTCAGCCCTCCAAAGAATGTCACCCTTGATTAATGTCAGCAAGCAGAGAGTGCCATTTAAAGGATTTCAGGAAAACAGCACATGGAGCAGATTTTAGTGCTTAATTCTGACAGCCTTCACGTTTGGCCTTGACGTGCCGCGCAGTAGACTCTACCTTCCACTGGCCGTTTATCAGAGGTATCACAGGACAGAAAAAGACATTAAAAGGTATTTTGAATGAGTCCAGGACAACCTGGACTGGGTTGACGTATTTGTGAAGCCTGACCTATCTGACAATCTCCCATTCATCAGCGCAAAATCAATCTGAAAGGTGCAGTGGGTTGCATCTACTTTAATGCTGATGAAGGATGCCAGCATTGACAGCGCAACCTGGCACTTGCTCTTTATTGCACAGGGAAACAGGATACTTGTTTGTATATGTAAACACCTCTTCTCTCTTCTGCAGCATGTCTACGGCAGGAAAAAATTAATGGCAGTCTAGGATTACTGGGCATTTTTTTGACAGTCTCGAGCATCTCCTTAGTCATCCAGTAATTCCAGCGACGCGCACATTTCCATGCCGTGCAGCAGAGGAAAGCTAAAGTCACGGTAGAGGAATGTAACTCCTTTGCCAATATCATTTACATTTTGCTTTATTAGACAAAAGTCAAGTAATTAATCAGTTGATTGCTTAATTAAAAATGCAGTCAATTGCAATTTAGGCTTCATCACTCTGCTTTGCACAAGATGAATTCTGTTTGATAAATTTGATTCTTTTTTTTGGATTGTCTGGCTATGAATAAATAAAGCAAGTTTGGGGTAAAGGCAAGCCAGAGGCTTCAATTTTTGCGTGTGGGTAGAAATGGAAACATTGGTCTGTGAGCAAAACTCCATGGGGAGATTTTCAAACAACCCAGCTGGATTTCGGAAGGTGCACTGCGTGCTGTGTACAGAAATACTGCCCCTTTTATTTTCCACTTCTTTCAGCTGAGTTTGGTTGAGGCCAACTTCGGAAGGTTGGATCTTGTATTTCCAAATGGGTAAAGATTCCCTGGTCTAGGGAACATCCACAAACTGTAAAATACATGAGAAACCAGCTGGAGCCCCACAGCAAGAGCACGGTGCTCTCCCCTGGTGCTAGAGAGCTCCTGTACGGAGCGTTTTCTCGTTATTGTGCCAACGCTCATGAGTACAGGACTTCACGTGTCATGTTCAGCACAGAAACACTTTGCACAAGCAACAAAGAATAACCAAGTGTATGGCTTTGGAGATGCTTATTTCCCCGTGAAGAATATTCATTCAGTGGTTGCCTACCTGCAAAATAATAGATCTGCACTCCATCCTGCCTTTCCCACTGTAAGCTATGAAAGAAGCTGTCATTTCCTATTGTCTAAACAATTCACAGCTGCCTTAAAGAGAGTGTCTCTCAGCAATCTTGACATCTCAACTTGATCATAAATTCACAGCTATTGTTGAAGGAAATGCTTTTCCCGTTAAATAAGCACACAAATGAAAATCTCCCCCCGTTAGAGAACCACGGGCAGGTGGCCGTCTCCTGCACGTGTGCCTGAATAGCAGGGCTCTGCAGCGCCAGGGAGGCAGGACCGTGGTCGTCTTCCCCTTGCCTTGTCTGCTGCTGGAGGCAATTAGCAGAATGCTGCTTTTACCAGCGAGCGTTTTATGATTAGCTTGTATTACTTTAAGAAACTCTTCGCAGTGGAATTTGTAATCTGGTAAAACTGGAGCCCATGAAATGAGATTTTCAGTTCTGTGAGTTAGCAATAGGTGTGATATGTTAAAGCAGATTTACTCCCCACGTGAGAGAGATTTTGATGAGAGATGTGATAAATTAAGCTCAATGATTTCTGGTACAGAGCACAGCTCGCCTGCTGACCCACTATCCGTATTTCACTTTTTCATCTGCTCGCTGTGTTTGAACGAGCGCTCCGCAAATAAAATTATCCATGATGTTACGTGTGCTTTTCTGTAGTGGAAAGGCCAGGGAATTTCTTCTTGAAGATGACATTGGTGAAGCTGCAAGGATTTGTTCATGCTATTCATTCCAGGGCTAGAAATTGGGTCTGGAGCGTCTTGCTGTGACACCAGGAACATCTGCTGAGGCTGGGCTGCTTGGCACTGGCTGTGTGATCCGTTCTGGGTCCTCGGTGTCCTGCAAAACCTGCCCTGCCTTCCTGGGAACCCAGCCCGTGCAGAGGGGAAGATCTGGCAGATGCAGCACAAAACCGTGTTAAGTTCTGCTGCAAGGACCAGGTGTGACCTTCCTCTGAAGGTGCAGCCAGTGTGTCGGTGTGGCACTATCGTCTTTCTGAAGAATCGTGGTGCTGCTTGCCTTTTCCAACGTTTTGGTTTTCTTCTGTCCCTTGCCTTTAATTGCAAATGTTTTCATTCGTAGCAGGAGCCTTTCTTTGTCTTCTGGGGATCACCAGATTCACTTCAGACGAGGTGCCCACTAGGTCCTCCCGGGGGAGCCCCCAGGGGTGCGGGGTTTCACCGAAAGGGTGGGACTGACAGCTGGGTGTCGGGGCAAGAGACCCTCCGCTCTGGTGGGATGTTAGCGAAACATCGCTGCTGTTTACCTGTCAGGCTGCTCAACTCTGCAATCCCCTGAAATAATAGGACAGGAGGAAAAAAGCGGCTGTTTTCTGCTCTCCGTGGCCCAAGCAGCGGCGGACTCTGTTGCGGGAATGCTCCACGTGGGCTCATGGCTTGTGCAGAGGAAACCCGTGGAGTGCTTGTAGCTCTGCTGGGCCTCATGCAGCTGAAAACCACGTTTCTTACATAGCAAATATACCTAGGAATCTTATTTTTACAGAAAATTCTCACAGCCTTGTGGGTGAGATTCACAGGGGACAGCAAAGGCGGGAGGAGAGAAAATGGTGCAGTATCAACAGCAGTGACAAATGTCATGGGAGGGAGCTGGCAGGCATGACAATTGAGGAGTCGGGCAGCGGGTCGTGGAGAGTCCTCGCAGCTGCTTCTGTGGGAGACTGGATGGGAGCACCAAGGCTCTGCGTGTGCTGTCGAGCTGGGAACACGGGTGTGTGCAACTGCTCCGTGTAGTTAGGTGTGTGTGTGTGGCAGGGACACTAAGAGCTGACTGGCAGAAGTCTTTGTGTTTGTTGAGCGGACATGGCTGACTCCAGTTACATTTATTTATTCAAAGTTTTTAATGAGATATAGTTAGAAAGGACTTCTACAAAATCTGCATATTGATTTGACATTTAAGTATATGATTAAGTAAAAGCTGCTGAGGTCATCACTTGACTAAATTGGCTTAATGAATGTTGATTGCACTGTACATGTTAATTTAATTTAGTGAGATCTTTATCTTCTGAATTGGTTATCACCTTCTGTTCAGTTATTGATTAGGATATGGGAGAATGCCAGTACTAGTTCTGTTTCAGGGTTGACAGGTCGGTGCATCCTGCACGTTGCCTCGCTGGCTGCTCAGCGTGCCTGTGGGCGTCTCACGTGTGCCACCTCCTGTGCCCGCCTTCCAGGACAGAGCCCCTTCCCCTGACAGCAAAAACCACTCCCGAACAAGGAAGACCCAATGCGATGTTCAGATCCTTAGATTCTCACGTGCGTGTTCTCATCCTGTGATAACTGAGTGTATAACTGACGTACAGGTGTGAGAAGAGTGTACGTGAGGACATGCCTTCATATTTTACTAAGTTTGCGGACTAGAAATCTGCCTGTAGGGTAGGAGATAAGAGCTCTTTATCCCTCCATCCTTCTCCATTCCTCTGCTTCTAGACCCTACCCTGTTGCTCCAGCCGGGCTGGTGAAGGACCTGCACAGCCCCAGCGCCTCGGCCGTCGCGCCGCGGAGAAGCCCCTGCCCAGGGCACGAGCGTCGTTGTCGGGGAGATGGATGCAACTGCTGCCTTTGGAGAGAGCTGCTCCTGAGGGAGCCGGCTTCCATATGGAACGTGTTTCAGTGGCATATGCCATTAATCCTGCACGCTGAATTATTCAGCAGCTCGGAATAATGAATGATTGAACAAAGCATGGCGTTACGCGGCTCTGGTCCCCGGCTGCCTGGTGCAGCAAAGCCGGCCAGCGTTCGCCGGGTGGGAGGGAGCTCTGAGGCTTAGAGTGCCACTGTGCCAGGGCCCTGATCCCAGGCAGCTACTTTTCAGGCCATTTCTTGTGGTTGCATGAGCAGCACCTTCCACCTCGCTGCACAGAAAAACTCAGGGCTCAGCGAGCTGAGCAGCTCCAGCTCAGTCTGCTCTGCTCCGCAAAACGTAGAGCTGCAGCATCTGCTAGAGGAGCAGCAAAATGGGTCATACCCTGGAAAAAGCCCTTTCTCTGCTGCTGGACCTGTAGCAGTGAGAAGAATACAAGCTGCTTTGTTAACCGGTGTAAATCAGTGTTGACAGAGCTGTGCTGATTTCAGCCTGTCGTGGATCTGGCCCTCCATCCCCGCTGCTGGTCTGCAGTGAGCCCAGTCGTGTCCGTCTGCCAAAGTTACAGAGCAAATCTGCAGAAGAAAAGGTGGTTTATGATGCTGGCTTTTAAGAGTGTATTCCTCTATGCTAGCAGAAGAATATCTTAATTATTGTGACTATTTAAAACTTCTATAGCTGTGCAGCTCATGAACTCCATGCAGTTGTTTGACAGGTAAGAGGCAGACCTGAGCTGTGTCCTGGGCTCGGCGTGCCACAGCCATAGCTCAGTGTAAAAACCTGGATACATTTGCATGCAAATAGAGGGTTTCTCTGGCAGCCTGCTGACCAGACTGTGTGCAGCTGGGTAATAATACCCTAGATGTGCAAAAACTGTAATCTGGATACCTTGGAGGAAAATTACCATCCACTTGTCCTCAAATCACAGCCTCGGTGGGTCTGCTGACAACTGCACCTCAGGAAAGCTGAACAGTGACTGCCCCATGTGCTCTGTCCCTCTTTCCTCCTTAATTCTGCTCCCAACCCTCTTTTACAAGTGGTTAATATTCATATTTCCTTTTAGTTTTCGTGTAATTTAAAAATTAATGATTAAATATGAAATTCTGCTTACTGTCAGCCCAGCTGATTTCCAAATTCTTCAGCTCGACTCTCCAAAACATCCATCTTTTACCGAACTTGTAAGTCTCTGAACATCAAATTTGATCAGTGTAGGAAACATTGGAGCTCTCTGGGTTTCTTGAATCAAAATGTGAATAACACTTGAAAATGTTAAAGGACCAACCCTCCTTGAACTTTTTGGGATGGATGCTTTGACATACTGTTACCTAATATATCTCGTCAACCCCCAAAATTCCTGACCCGGGAGTCAAGGAGCAGGTATGAAATGGAGAGAAGAAAACCCAGAGAATCTAGGGCTGCAATTCATAATAACTAAGAAAATAAGTTGAAGTCCCAGTGCAGCCCATTTAATGAGCAAGTGAGCTAAAATACATTGCAGCTGAATTGCTGACTTTGTCTGATGTTGTTCCCACAGAGCTCATTAAACCTTTTTATGTAACATGGCTGCAGCCACACTTTCCAAAAGCTTTCTTCATTGTGCATTTCAGTTGATGTTTTCATGTATTTTAATAATTCTTCTTTTTGTCCTTTCAATTTAAGTAAGAAAAATCAGGTTCAACAACCTAAATAGCTTAATAGGGACGAGTGAAATATTTCTTTTGAAGACTAGCTCTGATGTTTTGTGTTTTAGCAGTGCAGTTTCATTCTGGAAAGAAAAAAAAAAATCCTGTTTGTTCCCAGGTTTGAGAACCTGAGCAATAAGGAGCACTGTCAAAATGAAAGCGTTCAGCCCAAAATGCCCCCAGCAAGTCAGTAAAAGCAGCCACAGCCTGTTTGCTGAGAACTGATGGGTTTTGCCTGGGCCTGTTGCATGGGAAACCTCTGGCTGCAGCTGTTCGGAGGGATGTGGCAGCAGCACCAACACCCCGGCAGTGTCGGTGCCCGGTGCCCCCTGGAAGGCTGGGGCGGGCGCGGGGCCGGGTGCTGTTGATGGAGGTGAGGGCTAGTACACGGGTTCTTAATCGCTTCCTGGCAAACACTGTTAAGCCTCATTAATGCAAATTAACAGATGATCTATTTTTCTGGTGTCTTAGTCCCATCACATGAACTTACATTATACAGCAACTTCAGAAAAATCAATTTTTAGCCCTTGCTACAAATGGATTTATGGCTTTTTCTCCCTGGAGCTGAAGGGACCCTTGACAGCTGGGTGACCCGCTGCTCCTCGCTGCCAGGCTGCAGCTCGGGGCGAGCTGCTGTTAGCAGGGGTTTCTGCTCTTAAACTATCAAGGTTATTGAGTCCCATGGTGACATTTTGCTTGGTTTGTCTCCCTCTGGGGAGGGGTGGCTGCAGGAGCACGCTGAGGCTGGTGATGCGGGAGCAGAGAGGCTGAAGTGCCCAGGGGAAGCCTCAGCTGCGTGGTGGCTCCTGATGTCCCTGGTGCCTCCTGCTTACCTGGGGACAGGAGCTCTGGAGGGAGGGGCTGGAAGTCAAAACCACTTTGCTTCAAAGTGGCACGGTCTCCTGGGCTCTGACTGAGTAATTACGTTTCAAACTTGAAATGAAATGTCTTTCCTGAAATGAGAATCTAAATGAATTAGCTGCATCTATCAGCAGGCGCTGAAGGGGCTATTTTAATTTAAAAGCTTAGGTATAATCCTGGCTTGGCACATACAGCTTAATTACAGTCAGTTTTAACAATAAACAAGAACACAAGGGGAGAGCAGAGCCTGGCCTAGGCAGCCCCGGGATTTAAAATATTTCACAAGTACTGAAATTGCTCTCTTAATTAATTTACTCTGACCCAGCGGTGTGGCTGTGGAAGGAAGTTAGTTAGCTTGATCCCTTAGCTCAGCTGTGCTGTTTAACATTTAAACTGGAGACGTGCGATGTGAGCTCGGGCTGTGGGGCTGCTCGGTGGGGGTCTGAGGCTCGTTGGCGGGTCTGGACCGCGTGGGTGTCCCTGGGTGTGGGGTGGGACGCCCGGGGGGGCTCTGGGTGTCTGGGAACCGCTCCTTCTGCCGTGCTGGCTCGGTGACTGGGACAGGGGGATTCCACATAAAAGCATCCTGGAATATTGTAAATGCTTTTAAATATACCCTTAAATGAAAGGGATTATACTTGTAGTGAAAAAGTCTTCCAAATTTTGTTTTTTCTACAACTCAGATGAAATTTTTGGAGCAATACAAGGAAACTTGTGAGGAGGAAAAGAAGTCTCTTAGCTGGTCGCAGATAAACCTTCTAATCTTGCACCCAGCACTCCTTTAGCAGCCAAAAATGTTTTTGTCGTGTTGAAAACCAGGTCGTTAGCTGTGTTGTTTGCATCACGCATTGAAGTTCATGTCGCAAGGTTAGCGCGTGGCTCGGAGCCGGACTGTGATGGGAAGACAGATGTTATCTCGGGCCTGGTTACAAGCTGTAGCTGGCAAAACAGGGAGTGATTTAATGAAGTTTTGATACAGCTCATCAGATACTGAAATGCAAAGATGCAATATTAATTTAGAAACACATTATCATTTCAATTGTAGTCATTCTGAAGAGTATTAATAACAGGGGAGCTTGTGGCAGTTTGGAAAGATGATGTATTATTCTAAAGGCAAAAATATTCTTCAGAATTATGTTTCATTTGACACCTAAACATCTAGCATATTCCTATTATCACTGTGTAATCAATTTTTTTGCCGTGTCTTCCATGCTTACAAAACATAATCACTTGAGGCATTTCATGCGCTGTACTGGAGGCTTCTGAAGTGGGTAGGCAGGACAAGCTTAAAATACTAGGTTGACAACTTTTATCTTTTAATCCTCAATTCTTCTGTGGATTTAAATGACTTGAAATTCTGTTTGACAGCAGGACCTCCTTTTGCTGTCACAAGCAAAAGGAAGATGCAAATGTCATCTAAAACTTGTTCCATCTGTGTCAGATGATGACATTTAATACAGATGGTGCTGACCATTACTCTGAAAGCTTTCATCTTTTTCACACTAAAGTTGTTGCACATTGGGAAAAATGAGTGGCATCCTGTTCTGCTTGAACAGCAGAGTCATTCTGGAGTAACATCGGAGTAGCATCTGTGACAGAAGATGTAGAAAGCTTATATACTGACCTTTCTGGCCCCAGGTGCAATTCAGTAGAAAAGGTGGCCTTGGGTTCATGAATTGCTCAGATTTGAGCTGTTTGTTACTTGGCGGTCACACAAAGCCACAGCCCTCCTGACCGTGCCGCTGGCGCAGGCTGTAGCCCCGCTGTACGTGCACGGCCTGAGCCGCTCCTGTTGTGCGAGTGGTGAGTTGAGCCGCTAAGAGCAGCCAGGAGCACCGGGCGGGAGGGATGGGGTGTCGCTGCCGCTGGCTCTGCGCCCGAAGCG
>NW_009711211.1:19509-37132 GCF_000703405.1 Apaloderma vittatum | reverse complement strand
AAAACACTGCCCTGCCCTGAACGGTGCGTTTTATGGTTGAAGCCTGGAAAGAAATGTTTAACTGGATCCCCCCAGTCTATCACGAGGAGAAGTTCTGTAACCCCGCGTCTGAGTTCTCAAATCCTCCCGTGATGCGGGTTCGTGACCCTTCTCCCTCTCCTGCCCAGCCCAGAGGAGGAGCTCCTGGGGCTCTGAGGGACCTGGAGCCTCCCTGTGCGCCTCGGGGCTGTAACCAAGGCCCTTTTGCATCCTGTTGGTGCTTTGCCAAAACAGGAGGCTTCCCCCTGAAACCACTGCTCAAAACTTGAGCAAGCTCCAGCCTGAATAACCACTTAATTAACATAGTCTCCTGGCAATGGTGTGCAAGTGAATTTCCCATCTAAAAGCAGAATCAAGGCAATATTTTGTGTCTATTCTTGGTCGCATCCATTTAATCTGTAGATACTTGAAATCCTTGAGCGGGTTGTCTGCAAGGCAGCTCCTTCCTAAGCTTCACAGTGAATTCCAGCCCACTGCATCCCTGTGCCGTGTCACCACGGTGCAGAGCTGGAGCCTGGACCTGGATCCCAAGCTGACCAGGTGAGAGGAGTTCAGGGAACGCTCCTGGCAGCTGCCACAGCTCCTGCCAGCAGGCAGCAGATCTCAAACGGCCATTGTGAGCACCAAAACCCGCCGTCATCCGTTTCCAGCCTGGTCCTGAGGGTGGTTTTTGCAGGCTTCAGCTATTCTGCATGACTTTTAATAAACCCGTTACTGCTACCTAGTTGGATGCTTGACAGCTCTGCTGGGCTCCAGCCGTTCAGATTGCAGCGCTTTCCATAATTTTCCTGACACCGGCAGCAAAACAACCGTGGCTGGTTTCTCCTGGCCTGTGGGACCCGTCGTTCCCCCGCGGCAGCTCACAGAGCGTGCTGGACTTTTTAGCAGAGCACGGTGCTGGTGAGGACAGGCGCTGTTCCTTCAAGTGTGCAAGAAGAAGTGAATCATCTTGGCAGTGTGTGGGCAGCTGGGTGTGATGTGTGTTTAGCAGCATCCTCAGCTTGGGAAACAAGGTGTTTTCTGGACACTGTCCCCCCAGGGAATATGCTGGAATAGAATTTGAGTTTTGCTCAGGGAGGTGCGAGCCTGCCTGTGCGAGCTGGATTAGTCCTGACTGATGCTGGAATTTTTAGCGGCCTTATGGAAATACCATCTAGTGGCTGGTTGGTACTTCTGGGAGCCCCTGTTGTGACTCGTCTCACTGCTTTCCCCAAGGACTGGAGCGGGGGTGCTGGTGGGGACAGGCTCCTGGCCTCGTCAGAACACGGGCACGTAGAACATCTGTCAGACTGTCCTAAGGTCGAAGTGACTGTGAAGGACAAAGTCACCTCTGGTGGTTGGGGTTCTCTGGATTTGAAGTAAGAAAGAAGTCAAGATGTGAGCGTGGCTAAAAAGATTGTACGCTGCGTGTTTTAGGTGTAAATAAGAAAATTTTGATGGTTTTATGCAAAAGTTCACAGAGGAAGTGGCTAGAGACATATGTCCTTGCCTCTGTCATCTCATTGAACGAGTACCAGTCGATTACAAGTGGCCAGATGCTCAGACAGCTGCCAGCAGACACCTCATCCTTCCCTTATGGTGTATTTTCTTCATGAACAAGGATTTTACCCTTGTGTGTGTATATATGTAAAAAATCATCAAGGATGAGCAAAGACAAATCTGCCATTTCAAAGATGATAAAATTCTAATGTAAAGAAATACTTCTGTAAAATAGATATTTGGAAAAAGAGTTTCCTCAGTAATTCCTTTGCTTGGTTCCAAACTGGAGCACAAAAGTGAGCTCAAACCTCAGCTTTTACAGCAATTTTCTGTACTGGGGGATGTTTTCTAGCTGTCCTCCGAGTTATGCTTTGAGCCTTACCTGTACTTCAAATCTTCTGTATACTTGGCTGCCCAGAGTGGAAATCCTGGAGCCTGCCTGTGCTATAATGGCCAATTACGCAGTGCTGTGCCCTGGGAGGCACCGGAGGACACGATGGCCTTGGGGACAGGCCACGTCTTAGCTTTTGGCATGTTCTCATTGAATAAAATCTATAAAAATAAATCCTTGTGCTAGACTTCTGGTTTCGCAATAATTTAAATCAACAACGGCCTTAGCTACATCTCCAGTGCTCGCTGCTCCTGCCATGTGATGGGGAAAGATAAGTAATGAGGCAATATTTTACTCCTCAGGCTCTGCCATTGGTAAATGCTTCTAAATGTGTTCTGTGAATTTGTGGTGCTGGTGGCAGACTTCCATGGCAATCCTCGTAATTAATCACTCAGTTTAACAATGAGGAGAGTTTCATTGGGCTGAGTAGGCACCAGGTGAAGTGATTAGCACAATTAATCAGGTGTGAGGAAGGACTGGGGTGCAATTTGGGCACAAAACCTTTTGTTTGAAACCCTGCTGCTCCCTGTTGCTGGGTGTGAAACCTGCCCCTGTCCAGTGCTGCGGCAGAGCTGGCGGCTGTGCCCTGGGCTGGGGGTCCCAGTGGAGGGGACAAGGCTGGAGTAAAGTCCATCTGTACAAAAGGTCCCAAATAGGAAGCCAGGGCCATCGCTTTTGGAATCTGAGCTGGCCAAGTGACTCATGCGAGTGACTCAAAAGTGCCTGCGCTTGCACGTGCCCACGGAGAAGCCGCAGAAAATTCCACGAGTCCCAGACTGCCCCCTAAAAATGTATTCTTTAAAGATACTTCTCCTCTTTGGCCGTTTCTGTTGGCTTTCAACTGTTTGACTGGTAAGACTAACGCTGCCAGTGAATATTTTCTGTGGATCAGTTCCCAGTGGCAGGTCTGAGCAGCCCTGGAGCAGCTGGTTGTACCAGTCCCACCAGTGACAGTTAATGTGACGGTCCCTCTCACGTCGCTCTGCAGTCAGTACCGGAGCTTTCTATTCTCTTCCTCACCTTTGGAATTCATCCGATAGCTACACATTCAATGTGTAGTTTTTTAAATTGCAGCTTAAGGCCCATTTCTGTATCACACATACATTTAGGATTCTGGTAGTTCTAGTTCATTGTATTATAATTGGATAGCCTTGGGGAAGTCAGTTGTCAGAGCTGATAGGCTCCTAGCAGTTTTTTTGTATCCACTGGTGAATTACCATGTACATTTTTTCAGATGTTCGTGTATTTATACATTCCCATGGTGCTGCATTTCCTTTGGAGAAATGTACCGATAAATTAGCATTGTGAGCAACGGGAAGGGACGGCTTCCCTTGGAAGGGGTGATGTGCGCAGCCTTCGGAATCGCTGAGAGGAGCAGCAGAGCAGCCTGAAACCAATGAGAAATACCTTGAACTGTGCCCGTTCTCTTCTCCTTTGCTGTCATGAAGATTTTTTCCATGTTCCTCACTTGAGGCTGGTAGTGGTGGTGGCTGCCGGTGAACAGCTGGAGGGACCTGCAGCCCAGAACTGTTGGCCCGGGGGACTGTCTGCTGATGTCTAGCGAGGTGTTTTCTCTGGGTGATCAAGGTGGGAGGAATTTTCTCCTGGTTATGCTCTGCTGTGTAAGTTACGCTCTCCCCGGAGCAGGTAGGCAGCAGCTGCAGAGCTGTGCTGTCTTTGTCACCAAACCGCAAAGGAGATCTCAGATCAGGGGGCTGATTCATCCAGATTAAGGCAGGAGACGTGTTTTCCTGGTGTGTCAGACCCGTCGTGTGAAGCCCAAGGCAGCTGGTGCCCTGCAGCAGAGTCTTTTCCTTAAACGGTTCGGTGACAGGCGGGGATGGAGGGAGTAGCTCTCACTCGCTTCAAGCCGACTGCTCGCGTTCCATGCTTACTCAGTGTGTTTGCCTTTTCCAGACGTGAGGCCAGCCAGTTCAGTAATTTGTGGGCCCAGCAGACTCAGAAGCTTTCGAAGGTTATTGCTCACCCAGCCTTGTCTCCGGGATGCGCCGGGTGAGATGGTGGAAGGGGCACGTGAGGAGCGATTGCCCTTTGGAAAAGGTTGAGGCTGGTGCCGGTGCATCGTATGGGGACGAGCCTGGGGGACACGTTCGGCTGAGGAGCGTGAGGCTGCCCGGCGGGGAGGGCTCGCAACCTGCAGCTTCGTTGATAGGCAGAGGTTTACTTTGCAGGTTGTATTTCTCGTGTTTGACCTTCACGTTTTCCTGATTGCTGGCCCCGAGTGCCTCCGTTTTGCCAGAACCGTGAAACTGTTCTCAGTAAATACTTGTGGATTTGTTCTGTTTGTTCCTACTTCTGCAAAGTTTCACTCGCTTTTCCCTCCAACCAAGAGAAGGGAGACTGTGGCTATCAGCTGACACAAGCAGAAGAGGAAATCCAAACAGGAAAGCCAAGAACTTGGGGCCTCAAAACCAGATGAGCTGGGCTCTGTCGCTCGTGTTCCCTGCACGAGCTGCTTCTGCAGCGGGAAATTCTGCAGGTTTCCCATCCACAGCTCGTGCTGGAAGGGAGCGTTCAGGCAGTTGCCTCAGCTCCGTTAACTAGCACAGCTGCCCAAGCAGCTAAATGGATGAGGCTAATGAACATGTGCGCAAGCTTGATGGTTCAGGAGCTAAATTGCCTGGGAGCAAGCAAAACAGAATTAGGCAAGTAAAGAACCTGATTGTTTTTCAAGTGATAAAAGATTGGCATGAATTACAGGAGGCATTAGAAATTTGGAAGATATCTAGATTTAAATGGATGCATTTGTTTCAATTAAATAAAGAGGACGGAACAAAGTACCACTTCAGAAGCATTGGTTTCCATCTGATTTACTCAGATTCCTGAGCTAAGAACTAACATCTCTGCACTTGGGGATTAAGAACTTTCTTTTTGGTGTGGAGGAGCCCACCTGAAACAGAGGGAGCCAGAGTCAGAGGTTCTGCCCTGTCAATGCGTTTTGGAATTTTATTCAGGTTAGTTTCCAAAGCTCGTATTGCCTCCCCCCCCAATTACAAGTGTTCTTCCTGCAGCCTTTGGAAAACGCAATATTACTGTGAAGGTTTTGGAAAGTATCTCAAAGCAAATTTTGATTATAGCTTTACAAACTGAAACGTGTAAAGTGTGCTGTTACAGGCAGCCTCCCCAAAGTAATCAATTTTTATGAAAAACACAGACGTGTTCATTTGCACCCATTGCCCTCTGGGGCACTGACATCTCCTAGGGGAAAGGATGCTGGCACTGGCTTTGACAGGCAGACAACAGACTTTAACCCCAAATTTCCCTTCCTTATGTCCCATCTGAAAGCTCCTGATGTTTCCTGTCAGCCCCATCATGGGACAATTGCCTCGCAGAATGTAAATGCGGTGTTTTCACAGCTCCAGAGCTCTTTAGAAAAATCTCCTGTCAGGTTCACGCAACTGCTGCCTAGTAGCTTCCTTCCCATTCAGGTCTCAAGATTACTGTGGCATTGATTGAACAGGAGATTCATGGAGGGAAATTAAGCCTCCAGAAGATACAATAATTTAAATAATTGGCAATTTTTTTGTGTATGTGAGAACATGAGAAATACAGAGTGTTCATTCACCATAAATTCCTCCAGGACCGTGATACAGAAGCAGATTAATTCTTACGAAACAAAGATTCTATTTTCATGCAAATATCCCTCAGTAATAAAATACCAAGGGAATAAAACTGACAGGAAAATGTATGATGTACAAGCAGAATTGTTTCCAAAGCAGTGTGTATTTTCACGAAGCCTCAATAGCTCTTTACGCCGTCGCCCGTGTTGGCAATGAGGTGCAGAGCAAGATTGGGCTCCGCGTGACGGAGAGCGACCTGTGCCGCCGCGTGGTCTCTCCACTCACACCCTGAGACCAGGAGAGCCCTTCTCTTGTGCCAGGCGTGAGAGAGCAGAGAGATCCACGTGCGAGGAGTTCGCCTGGATGGGGACCAGGGCCAGGGGGACCTGTCCCAGCGCTCCTCACCCTCGTCCCCGCGCTCCGTGGGCTGAGTCTCTGCCCCTTCCCTCCGCTCGCTGCGGATCGGTCCCTTGGGCTGCCGGGTGTGATGCCGGGCAGTGGCAACATCCATCAGGGTGTTTGCTGCTGTGTCTTAGGCCTTATGAACATGGTTTTAAACTAAATTAATCAATGTACAAATTAATTATCAAAAATGACTTAGCCTCAGAGGCTGAAGCAAGTATGGGCGAGAGAGAAACCTAAATGCCAAAATTAAAATCTCGATTAAATTTTACAAATAATGGATAATTACAGGCCTTTTTTTCTTTTTTATGTTCATATAAAATTGTAAGGAATTATTAGATATTTAACTGACATTTATCCAGATAGCCCACAGCAAGTTAGGTAGCAGTTACATGCTGTAATAAATGTCAGCATTTAAAAATTAATTGCTATACTATCTAACTTGCTGTGGGCTGTCTCGTTAAATATTAATGGGATGTCTAAAAATATGTTATGAGCTGAAAGGATTATTTGGATATGGGATGGCAGAGTTGTACGGCCTAGAGGGGCAAAGCTGCGTTTGAGCATCGTCGGGGTCGCTCCCTGTCGAGGTGGCTCCCGGGACCGGGCTTGGAGCAGGTGCCTCAGCTCCGTTGTGCAGAACCGCTCCTCGCAGGGGCCCGTCAGCTTTTCAGCGGGGAAGGAGATTTTTCCCTGCTGAGGAGAGGAAGAGGAGCTGTGGGTGGTTGGGATGGAGGTGGTTTGGGCTGTCCCCTTCTGCACCCAAGTGATGCGGGGTGGGCAGGGGTGAGGATGAGCAAGGGAGGAGGGAGGTCCTGTCCAGTGTGAGTGCTGGGATTTATCGACTGAGCAAGACGCGCGAAGCCAGGGCTTTAAAACGTAGCTTGAGCACCGCGAGGGAAAAGTCTTTTGCAGCTCGGTGATACAAACTGAAGGGATATTTCTCTTCTAACTCAATTTCCCCCTATGAATAATGCATGATGGTCTCCCAGAAACACGAGGTAATCAGAAATATACTGTGTCCGTGACAAACTCGGGGCACGTTATTGTAATAGAGCTTAAAGACCATTCCCACTGACTCTTGCTGTTTAAAGCTAAGAAATGTGCAGTGTGTTTTCCCAGTCAGCCACCACTTTAGCTCTAATGCTTTGCTATTCCCCGTACACTAATAAAGTGGTTAAAGCGAGCGGAAGCTTTTGCACATAGAGGGGGGGATGCACGATCTGACTGGGATGGGTTGTTCCTGTGGATTTGGAGTGAGCTCGGATGCCCGGTGGGGTTTCCCTCATGAATGTCTCTGCAGCAGGGTCACTGACAGAGCTAATTAAACTCTGCATCCGAGGAATCCCCTGTCCCCCGAGTGCCCCGCGCTCAGGCAGGCAGATAAGCTGAGGGTCCCTCCCAGAGGAGGGTGCTGGCTGCTGAAGGGCAGACGCCGCAGGGTGGGCTCATGGAGCCTTTGCCTCCGTTTTGCATCTTCTGCTTTTGTAGCCTCTGAGGAAAAAATACACCGCAATTTGGGTTTTCAGTCAGCTCAAGTGTGTGAATCGGATCGGCGTGGATTTTTGGGAGGTGCCAGCTTTGAAATGGAAATGGTGGGATTGTTGCAAAAATACGTGAATCCTCTGCCTGCCTTATGCAGAAGACAGCGTGTGTCCTCCTGCACCGTTTCTGTACTTTCCAGCCCTAATCTGTTCCTAATCTGCTCTGAAATACCCATATGAAGCAGAATATCCTCTGTAAACGCTGAGCCTGGTGCAGTGCTCTCCAGCAGACTGATTTCTTGATTCAACAGAAGATGACAGAATTGAATCTAAGATGCTTTGGAGGAATTCCCACTTCTTTTCCCCTAAGCAGGCCAAGGAATGAGATTTCATTCATCATGTACTCAGTTCAAAGCACCATTTACTGCTGAAGGATTGAGCAAATATAATTTAAGGTTCCACTGTGCATGTGACAGATTTAATTAGTGTACATGGGAGCTCAAAGTTGTTCACAAAGTATTTGTTTGCATAAAAACAGGCTATGTCTGCAGTTTAAACTGGAATAAAGTACTGCAGTTATGAAGAATTTAATGAGTTGTTGCGTGATGTTCTTTATAAACACCATCCTAGATGGGAAATTGTATCAGGAAATAAAACCTAGGTTGGTAAATGCAACCAAATCCAGCCTTCCGTATCCTCGTGCTTACAGCGGCTGTAACTCGGTGTTAATGCCGTTCAGTTAATCTGAGTGGGAATTGTGCGTCGTGCAGGCGGCTGTCAGAGGAGCTGGACTGAAAATCCCTCGCGCTTGTTGTCTGGGCCGGGGTTAGCTGGAGCTCCTGTAGCCAGCTGCGACATGGGTTGGAGAGTTTGTCCCAAAACACGGCAACTTTTTGTGCAGAATTGCCAGGAAATGACTGGTCTGTCAGCTGGGAGGTCGCTGCAAAGCAAGGGCTTCCTCGGTGTCTTGCAGGAGTCTGTTTAGCACACTCCAAACCCTTGTGTGTTAACCGTAAAGCTGCTGGCAGCCTGCTCGTACCAGGGAAGCTGGTGAGGGTCCAGGTGGGAGTGAAGCGTGATGGCACAGCACAGATTTATCTGAGGAAGGGAGAAAAGGGCTTGCAAGGCAGCAACCCAGTGATCCACGAGGAAATCCTTCAGAGGAAGGTGCGTGTGGAGAGCAGGAGCAATACCTCGCAGTTATTTCTTAAGAGGGAGACCAGAGCGCTGTGTGGTATTTTCCACGCTTTTTTCCACCTGCTGTCCAGCTGCCCAAGTTTATTAGGCCACTATTTCAGAGCTGTCAGAGCTAGCGGCAGGCGTGGGAGGAAGCACCATCCAAGCAAACAGCGTATTTAACTCGCTTGCTTTTTTGTGGGCAGACTGCATGGGTGCGTTCTGTTCCGGTAAACTTGTTTCAATGGAATCTCCATCCTAACACTTCTCGGATAAAACCCGGTAGCTTGTACAGCACTCAGCTGCAGGCACGATCTTGTGGGAGTGAACTCTTGTTCCCTGCGTGGGAACTTCAGTTGTTACCTGGTACCTCTGGAGGTCACTATAACAAAGACAAAAATGCAGACACTGGAAATTGTTTTAAGGTTTTTATTTGGCTGTCTGCTCTCTGTGTGCGTGAAATCTAATTCATGCAGGTGTTTTAATTTCTGCATGGAAAGTTCCTGATCCTGCAAGATCTTGATCCTTCAGTCCATCCTTCTCTCGCTACCCCAGTTGTCACCTGCTGCACCTGCCCAGTGTGAAGACTTTTCCACTGCTCAGAAACGGAAGATCTAACCCGGCACTTCGTATCCTGCCCATAATGGTTTAGTAAATCTGTGTGAACCCCCTAAAAGCTCTGATCTTTCCCTGGAGAGCAAGGAGGTTTTGTTACATTTCCTGCTTTTTACACTAATGCTTGAACGGCAGCACTGGTTTCTTGAGAGACATAGTTTAAAATGGGGACGGTCTCAAGGCAAATTAACTCGAGATAGCCCATTATTGCATCCCCGATGCATAATGTGAGCCACCGAAGTATCAGGTGGTCCTTCTTAATAAAGCGAAGAGGTGCTGACAAATTGCAGTGTAATTGAGTGGCTGCTAATTGTGTCTTGTGTAGCACTTGCCCGGGGACGGGGAGCGCAGCGACAAGACCGGGATGCGATGGGATGGTTGTGGGAAAGGCTGGAGTGCTGAATTTGGAAGAAAAATGGAGATAACCCTACAGATAGGTTTTCCACTAATGCTACTGTTCAAAAACATCTTTTGTTTGAAAGAATGATGTTGATGGAGTGATGTCCACTGGTTACCGTCCAAGTTCTTCGTCCTTGCCAGCAGAGATGGGTGCTCAAAAGGTCTCGGTGGCCGTTCCACTCCATGCGCTGTGTCTCTTAATCCAGCATAGGCTATTGCAGCGTCAGTCAGTAGGTGCTGTTCTAGGACTTCTGATGAGAAATTAGAATTTTTCATTGTGGTGCTAGGCAGCATGACCTTCAACTCTTAACACCCTAAAATAAAGTTTGTCTGAACTTTCCGATTGATATGAGCAGACGGCAGTATAAAGCACGAAGCTTTCTTATGATTTGAAGCTTGTGCTCTCCGGTTGTTTATCACCTGAAAAGTACAATGTCTATTCCCTGATATGTCAGGATATAGACACTATTTTTTGTTTGATGGCTCAGCTTGACTTTTCAATGACTAAAATTTACATCATGGGCTTTAAATCATATAAGTTAGCTCTTAGCCAAACTTCAGATGCGTTTGATCCCTGCCCATGGGTTAACTGCTTTGAGGAGTCTCAGAATAGTTGGTATTGTTAAACAGACAACATATTTTTCTTTTGATTAGACACCGAGGCTAGCACAACTGTCTGCTTTTGAGAGTTATCTGAGCAGCCTTCTCAAGTGCTGGAAGTTTACCCTTGAATATGACAGGTATAAACCATGTTTTCTCTGTCTGTGTATCTTTCAGTTGAGTGATTGATCTGCTCCATTAGTGCGAGCTCCAGCTTTGTCACCCTGGCACTGCCGGCTGAGCTGTGGGCTCTGCACGGGGAGGTGACCGAGTACGAGATTACCAAGGACAGTCCTAGGATGGAGTAATCACCAGAGACACTTTTGCATTATTTGCTAATACACGAATTTGGTTTGTATACTAATCAGCGCAGAATGTCCATAACAGGAACTGTTTTCAAGGATGACCCCAGAGCCCAGAGGAAACCCTCTTGCAGCTTGCAGCCTGGGTCGTGTCACCTCCCATCGTCTCTGCAGTGTGTATTAGCTTCTCAGAGGTGTTATCAATCAGCCGGTTTAAAAACCTTTGCTAATATTATTTCAGCTTACCTGTAAGGACACACAGCAACTACATGAGGAATGCAGAGAAGGCCTGTGTTTTGTAATTTTTCCTTAAATTAATTCTTGAAAATGAATGCAAAAGTGATGAAGATGCATTGCAGACGTAGGACAGAGCGTGGCATGTTCATTCATTTTATTCAGGATAGTGATAATTCCTGATGAAAGCAGGCAGGAGAGCAAGTCCCAATAAGGTGTTAAGTGCAGCCTCTCCAGCAGAGCTGTTCCTTCCAGAAGAGAAGTGGGCAGGAAGGATGTTGGACACACCTGACACTCGGTGACTCCAGCAGTTGATGCGGAATTTCCCACAGCACAGCCACGTCATGTCGGGGGCAGCGTGCCTCGTGGTGCCCCACGCTGGGCACCGAATTCAGAGAATCAGTTCTGGCTCTCTCGAGCCTTGTGCTATTGCTCGTTCCCCCAAATGCTAACTGCCCTGAGCTCCCGTGTCTGGTTAGTAATCGATCTCCTCATTTTCAAGGCTTTAATCAGCTGTAAGCGTAGCCATGGTGCAGAATAAGTACGGTACCCTTGTGCACCGTACGACTCGGTGTGATTATCTCCCTTGTTTTGCCTTGCAGACATCACAGGCAAAAAAAGGGAAAAAACTCTCAGTGAGAGCTAAACAATAGTCTGAACACCTGCAAAGTTAAGAAATGGTAAATAGCAATTATAACTTCGAAAGGATGATATTTGCTGTGCATTCGAAAATGGTTTGTTTGGGAACAAACATGTAAAGAGAAACAAAACTTAGCAGTAACAGAGGTTGAACTCTGTGAAAGAGAGCGCTGCGGGCCCTGCAGCCTCCATGAGGATGCAGCTCTCCTCGCCATCGTGCCGACGTGGTGCCTGGCTCAGCACGACCGTGCTGTTAATTCGGGATTCAGGACCTTTTGGTGCCACGGCAGTGGCTGGCACCGACCTGCTGGGAACTAGGTAGAGCATGAACTGCTGGGGGAAGGTGGGGGGAGAGGAAGGTATCTCGCAAGTTTGACTGACAGCTGTCAAACGTGCAACTGAGACCAATCTCTGTTTAATTTGCCTCAAGAGATGAGCAATTCCTTGGCGACGTTTAGTTATGCCTCCAAGGGTGGTGGAGGTTAGGGTCTTTGGAGACCAGTTCTCTGAAGTGCCGCGGAATCAGTATTCAGTTCTCTCTTCTCCCCAGAGACTCTGGGCATCTTGTTGAAATACCAAGGAGAGAGAAGTAGAAAGACCTACAAAAGTTGTTAGAAAAATTTCGGAAAGTGGCATTTAGCAAGTGTAACAAGCTTGTGTTGGATGAAACGGTAGCCTTTGCACTAATTGTTGCACGTAAAGATCACTAGGAGTGTGTGTTTGTTAGAGGACGTGTTGGTGACATGTCGCAATTCCCATCTGGCAACAGACCTCACCAAGGGGCTCAGATGCAACACAGCCCTCTTGTACTGCAGGCTCGCTAGAGTTAAATGAATTCCTTTTAATGGCAATAGGAATTGTGACCACTGATGGGTGGTATGTCCCAGCGCAGGTGTGGAAGTGCTGAGACGTGTGGTGAGTCGGGGCTCCGTCCCAGGGCACGCGGCTCCTCCCGTTCTGCTCCCGACCGCCTTCTGGAGGGGCAAGAAGCTGAAGTCGCCTGTCGTGGAGACTTGTCAGCTCCCGGGAGTTGTTTGTTTGCTTCCAGAATAACCTCGCTGTTGAACCGCGGGGATGGGCAGGTTTTTAGAAAGAAGAAAAAAGAGTATTAAAATAAATTTAGGGGTTTTAAAAATTAGTATTTTAGCACAGACAGTTCCCCCCCGCCCTGAGTCAAGGCACTCTATCGAGGGAGGAATATCCCCGCATGGGATTATTCCTGGTGCTAATGTGCTGACTGGCTGAGAGCAAAGCTTGTTAAGAGGCTTTTTCCCCAGCTCTTCCAGCTCCCCTCATTACCCCTATTTCACACGGGCAGATCTGGTATGAAGACAAATGCACCTTCCGTGCTTAGGAAGCGCCAGTGTCTGCTGAAATAATGAATTAAATTACTGCCACGGAGCTTGTTTCACCTTGGGATGCGCGTGTTTAATTATTTGACAGGTTCTGATAGAAAGTGCAACATTCAGGTGTCTGTACACTCGTGGTGTATGGTTCAGTGAACCGATCTTTATGTATTCATGCCTTATAAATGGCTTTGAATGCACATCTAACAAGGGACTGTATCAGGCATAATAGGATAGGTACAGCAAAAGGGAGAATGTTTGAATTGGCATCTAAAAGGCATCAGTTTCTGTATGGGATGACAGTGTGAAAGTGCCTCTTAAAATAATCCATGGAAAATGCAAGAGATGAGTTAAATGTGAACCCAGGAGGAAGGTCTTGAAGATTGTGCTTGCAGCAAAAATCTGATCAATGGAGAACAGAAAGCGAAACAATGGTGAAGCCTACCAGCTAAGTAGGTCACCAGTTAACAAGACAGTGACTCAAGCAGAGAGGAGGAATTTAATCTTTAAACACCAAATCCTGAGTTTGCTTGAAATAAAACATATATACAAATCTAGCAGCCGGTCAAATAAGAGAAAAAAAAATTATTTATTTTATTCCACTGTTTGCAATTTTTATTGTAATTACTTATGCAGTGCTTTAATAACTCTTAACATACACATCTTGCTTATATGGTGTGAAAAAGCGTATCCAGCTGGCCTCTGCCATGCAGCCTGGCTTTGTTTCCGCTGGCTGAACGAATGCCCCAACGCTCACTTCTCTGCTACGTACAGTTATGTGAAGTTGATAGACAGGAGACAAAGAACTTGGATCTATTCACAGGTGTAACATAAAAATATGTGTGTGTATGAAAAGCACGATACATAAAACCGTTGATGTATTGCCAGAAAAAGTGGCTGCCCTATCAATTTAATTGGCGTATCCTTTATGTAGCTTAGAGGACGTACGGAGTGTAGCTAAGGTGACATAATTCAGATCAATGCTTTCCTAATATATTTGTTATATGTGAACAGTCAATATTTTAACACATTGTTTTTTCTCCGAGAACAGCTCTGTGTTCGCTCGAATGCCGGTTAACATCTTTCTGGTTATAATTAGTATTTTATCTTACTGATTAATGGAGAAAGATCTATAAGGCATATCTTAAAATCATTTAGCAATAAAACACTGTGTAATAATAGTCTTTAATATTTCTCACACTGACACAAAGGACTTATTCTTCTCAGGTGCCAATGCTGGATTTATGTTAATGAGAGGGAAATTTTGTGCAGATCTGTGTAGCCACAGGCTGTGCTTCTGGTAGTCCCTGACCTGGGCAGCTCTTCGCAGCGAACGTTTCAGTCGTGGCAGGAACGGCTTAATAATGGCAATAACCCACTGAGGTGTGATAGCCAGCCCTACTGTTTTCTTTTGTACTCTACACAGTTTTGTGCTAGCTGAAACATATCATCCAATTTTCATGCTGTAACTTTTTTTTCATGGAGCAATTTTTTTTTTCTTTTCTATAGGATGATTTAAAACTGTTGCATCTGTTAGTTAGCAGAGGGTCTGAAACAGCCCCTCAGTCCAAAGACGTGAGCGACAAAGGAGCTCGACACAAACAGGTGGGGAAGGGCCATTATTCTCCACGCGCTGCTGGGGAAGAACCCCCTGGTGCTCAAGAGTCGGGCTGCACCGCTTCAAATTTAAGCGCACTAAAAGGCGGATGCTCTTCTTTTGGTCTGTGGAATGATGTACCTTGTTATTTTTCGGTCCCGAGCTGAGCTGAGTTAAGCCTACATTATCCCCTCTTAAACGGCGTGTAAAATGCCCACGTGCACAGATTTAGTCGGAATAGCTCTTCCAAGCTGTTGAATTCTAAATTGCAGCCAATGACTAGAGGTGAAATTCTTGCTATTGTACTTTAGTTTTCTGCATTACTCAGACCAGCTCATTCTCGTGAGGTTTTTAAAAGCATCCTTGAGAGATGAGCATAAATTCTAGACAGTGCAAAGTATTCAGCTATCAGTGGAATGTTTTACATATGGAAAACTTTTGAAAAGAGAGCTGTGAACACTTACCAGTCTTTGTTAGTGGTTGGCAGGAGAGGGAACTGAAGAAATCCTTCAGCAGGGAGGGGATGGAACAGGAGCCAGGAGAATGTTTTAAAACAAAAGCAGAGCAATTTTTTGTGAAAAATTCCAAACAGATTTGCATGCGAGCAGCTTCTCGTTTGCACCTTTCCAACCAAAGCCATCTGTCCTGCGTTAGCCCGTCCACGGGCAGATGCTCCGTTTCTCTTCCTAGCACGTGGCAATGCCAGGATTCCCGAGACAACAGGTTTCTGCTGGTGCTGAGCTCTTGGTTGCTTTTTCTCCATCACATCTACACTACCCGATACCAGTGCCTGATACCGCTGCAGCAGGGTGGGTTTTTTTCAGTTTAGTCTGTTGGATTTGCTGGAAGGGTGAGGCTGGCTCTCCCGTACCTGCAGCCCTGGGGAGCGTCCTCTCCAAACCCGAGAAGGGCTCCTCCACGGGGCTCCTCCGGACCACTGCAGAGGTTCAGGCTGTGGCTATGGAAGGGACAGACAGCGACACTGTGTCCGTGTTCACTTGTGGTAGATGTTTTTGCAAGTGTATGCCTCTAGGCATGGATCTAAAATAACAAAATGCATATGTGTTTCTGGAGATTATGTGAATTTTTGATTAATTAAGAATGTAACTTCCAGGCTCCTCCTTTAGATATGAGCTCTTATTAATACTTATGTATTACTAATGAATTAATATGTAATATTTTTATGAGATATGTGGCACTATAGTTTTAATAGCTTTTTGTTGTTGTTTTTGGGTTTTTTAGAATGTCATTGTAACTGCAAGGGTGTTCTCCTCTGTCCTTCTTAGAGTTGGAAGAGTAATCGTATAGATTTATTCTCCCGATGTTTGCACAAGGTTTTATTTAAAAGCTTCCTTTTTAATTACCTTGCCAGCCCATCGATAAGAGGCTGTAGGCAATGCAGCTTCAGCTGCAGGTAGCAGCAGTCCGAGCTGCAATCAGAGCACTCACAGAGCAAACCTGCTGGAGGCGTGAATCTGGTGGAACCCAACGCACGCCCCTGGCGCTGGGGAAGGGCAATAAATGCAAGGCTCCGCTCTGCAGATGGCCAGTGGAGGTCTGGAAGCCTCTTTAGAGGGGAAAAAGAAGCTTCAATTTTCCAGTCCTTCAGAAAGTGTCTGTTTTAAATAAAGCAGATAAGGCCTGGACCTCTTGTGCTGCGGTTTGCACACGCTTTTGTGCTGGCGTTTGGCTGAACTTTGTCGAGCTCCTTCCCCTGCAGGAATTAAGATTCCATATTTTTTCAGGATCTTTTTAGCATTCCTCATTTCAAAGTTAATTTGCTTTCAGAACAACCCAATTAGAGGTGAATCACTCTCTACATGTGCAATTGTGCACTAATTGCTTTATTTGATCATTTTATATTTATAAGGCAAATGCCTTATTTTCTTTAGGAGGGGAGCTATCATTGCCTCCCACCTATTACGTCTCAAGGTCTTTTCCATTTTGCGGTTGGCTATTAGCAATAAAGAACAATGTTATTACACAGTTGTTCAGAGAATTATGTAATTTGCAAAAAAATCACACAAAGAAGCTGTCACGTACGGTTGGAACAGAGGCTGCAGGAGGGGCTCGGGAGCCCTGTTTGACATCACGGGCACGGGAGCTCAGATCCTGCTGGATCCAGGAGGTGTTTGTGCTCCGCTTTAGCTGCGCACACATTCCCATGTCCTGGACTGAATTATTTTTCTGGACTGAAACACGCATCTCCTAGTTTTGCAGTAAAGACACACAAATTGTTAAGGGCAAGCCCCCCTTTCTTTTCTGTTTTGTTAGATGAGTTTAGGATTAATTCTGAATTGGTCCATAGTGGCCTTAAAATAAAAACAACTTTAAAATATTTTGTTATTAGCATATGTTGGCAAGAATAAGCGTGAAACCAGGCATGGTTTTCAGTCAGGCTCACAGTGTGACAGCTCCAGCTCTAAATGTTCACAGCATGTTCCCTGGGCTGTGTTAATACACATCAATTCTCACAGACACATTAACACTGAACGTTTGCAGTCAGAATGTTTATTAGCTGGGTCACATGCTGTAATCTCATTGTGTGACTTCACCCAAACCTTTCCTCTGCCTCCTGGTTTTTTGCACCCACACCTGACCTCCAAATCTATCCTATCAGAAAAAGCAGCAGCATGCTTTGAGTCCCGCAAGAGAGAAAAATCCAAAATTTGGAGCAGTGCTGGTAGGAGTGAAGCGGAGAGTGGGGAAATTGCCGGACTGGCTAGTGGGAGCAGCTAATGAACCAGCCCGGGCAAGACTCAGATGAATATGCAAAGCTGCATTCACGTGGCATTAAAAATAACTGTTTCCTTAAAAAAGAATACAGTAAATGGTAATACTGTGTTTTGAAGCCTGCAGCAAGTTTACATGGGAGAGAAAGATATGTTTTTAAGAATTAAATTAATAAATCAGTATTTTGATAGGTTTTCCAGAGGTATTTACAACATTGACACTTGAACTTTTGGGTTATTTATAATTTCAAGGATACCGTAGCCAAATTAGTAATGTAAAAATTGCTGTCATGTAAAACTTCAGAGCTGCAGGCAGCGCTATCCATCTCTAGCAGAATCTCATCTAACAGGCCAGCAGCAGGAGAAGGAATTGGCACAAATTCAATTCATTCGGGCTGGAAATAAGATTGAGAAATACCATCACCTTAATTCATTATTATTTCCACCGCGTGAGTTGTAATCTGGTCGTTAGCCTCTGCGCCGTCCTTGAGGTAACTCCGTTCCCGAGGGGGCACCGGGCACCCCTCGCCGAGTGACAAAGCCCGAGACTCGCATCACCCATCTGCACCCACGGCCGCCACGGGGTCCGGGCTCTGGGGCTCTGCCC
>NW_009711211.1:19106-19459 GCF_000703405.1 Apaloderma vittatum | reverse complement strand
CCAACACTGCCCACGGTTGCTGTCGTGCCGGTGTGTGTTTGATTAAAGTGTTTGCTCGTTCTGTTCTGTATTTCCCCGGTAATTGTAACTCCGGGCGCAGGAAGCTCCTGGGGTACGAGCGGCCGTAAGAAGGAATCGAGACGCTTCCTCGCCGCCAGCTGTGTTTGAAATAAGCAGCTTTTGTGAGTAATTTCCAAATGCACCGGACCAAAGAGCCCGACAGTGAGACCCCTGAGCCTGCAGAGCAGGGAAGGCTCGAGAAGGGCCCTGGGAACCCCTGCTCCTTTGGCCGTGGTGCCGCCGAGCGGCGTGTGTGTAACGTGTGTGTAACGTGTGTGTAACGGGAGCGGCCA
>NW_009711211.1:14789-19093 GCF_000703405.1 Apaloderma vittatum | reverse complement strand
GTCCCTTCAGCTCACAGACCGTGCGAGGAGCGGATCTTGTGAAGCAGAGCAGGTGGTTGTGTTAGAGATGACTGGAAGAGGAGTAGTGTTCGTAAAATAAAAGCTTTGTAAAATAATCTTTGTGGCACTGAAAACTCCTTGTGGGCAGGCGTGTGGGTGCAGGGACCGACTGGGCAGGACGAGCCACCCGACCCAGCCTGCAGATACGGATAAAATCTCTTTGGGGCCAAAATGAAGTCAGAGGCTGAGCGCTTCTGCCTCTGGCTCAGTCACGGCCCCTCCCTCCTGGCCACTAAAAAGCAGCATCCAGGGGAGCCGGAGCTGTTTGTCTGTCCCTGACTCCATCGCCCGTGGCAGCTTTGCCCCAGCTCAGAATTCGGAGGTGCTGGGCTGAGGCGAGGCCTGACAGCACGAGGAAGAACACGTGCTGATGTGTAGGGTGAAGTGCCGAAGCAAAGCTGTGCTAACAGCTTGTGACAGAGCAGGGAAAATAAACCAAACCCCACCGGGAAGGTGCAGGCAGGGTGGGTGCTGGGGCTGCTGCTCCCCTGGTGGCCCTGGATCCCCAACAGCTGCCAAAGCCCCAGCAAATGAGGAACTCCTGCATCCAGAAGGCTATAAAAATACATGATGGGGCATATCCGTAAGAGCATCAATCTTCATGAGTGAGGAGAGGATGGAGTAGAGGAGTCACAAGTGAGTTATCCTGTCACTCCTGACAAATGAAGATAAATTGTGTGACACTGGCTATTTATTTATACGCTTTGCGGGTGTGCATATGGGTATGGGCAGGAGAAGCAGCATCGTGTCGGTACGGAACCGTGTGCTGCAGGAGGCTTTTGGAAGGATGAGTTCTGAGTGGTTACAGGTGCAGGTGGTCGAAACAGTCACTGACTTGTTTCTGCACAAACCTTCAGATGGCAAATTTCTGGTCAGCGGGTGAGGGAGGGCAGCAGAAACAAGCTCCATAGCTGCAGGGATGTTTTGGGTTCTCTGGTGGAACCTCGTGCTGGGCAGTGGGGCAGCTCCGTGCCCTCCTGTGAGGAAGGAGCACACAGCTGTCAGGGGAAGTTGCAAACCTCTTCTCCACAAGAAAACCTAAAAGCAGGGGATGGGCCAGTCCCCTGGCCTTTGAAAAACAAGCAGTGAGTGAAAAAGGGGTGGCATATTGTAGAAATGTGGCTTTTTCTTTGTTAAGCAGCTTGCACACAGGTTGCTTTCTGTTGGTTTGTAATCAGCTGGCCCCTGGGCATGGGAAAGAAAATATTTGCAAACCGCACATTGACACACAGAGTTTGACACCTTCCAGCTCACAGATGTTCTGCCTGGTGGCCTAATACATCACTTGTACGTGGAAATGAGTGGGTGGGAAAAGCTCTTTTTGAAGTAATTTTACTGGAGTGTGTCCCAACACAGAACAAGCGCCAGTTTCTGCTGGGGCCGGGCTGGGGAGGAGCAGTGGGGCTCTGCCAGGGGAGCCGGGTATCCCCCAAAAAGAGGGAGGCACTAAGCTGGCTGGGTGGGCTTTGGCCACGATTGCGTTTTCAGCCTCACGCTGTGCTGAGGGACATGGCACAGCAGAGGTTCTCTGCCGATGCTTTATAAAAATATTTCTAGGTGGAGGGTGTTGATTTGGGCAAAATTCCTTGTAGTGGTGCTGGAGCTGTGCTCTCATCAGAAATAAATGGATAGAGTTAAACGCCCGTTGTCTCTCATCTGAGCAAAAAGAGGCTCCTTTTCTGCAGATTGCTATCTCGGAAAAAATTGTCGATGCAAGTAACAACACTTGTGTCTCATATCCTGACTGTTTGCAGCAGCTGACTAGCTGGAGTATAAGCACCCATTAAAAATTAATGTCTTCATTAGATGGTGACAAGTTTTGAAAGCTGGGCCCATAGCGTTATGAAATGCTTTAGCTGCTCTAATGGCTGTGTCAGAGCTTTGTCAGTCCTGTGGCAGCGTGAGGAGGGCTGAGGAACCCGACGTGCTGAGGCTCTGCCGGGCTGGGCTCAGCCCCGCTCCCCGGCCGGAGGGTTTCTTTGTGGCCCGTGAGCGTGGCTGGACCTGGGGCTCCTGTCCTTGCAGATGGAAGGAGCCACCAGTCACTCCGGACCCTTCCAGGGCTCTGATGCTGGTCTCTCCATCACGCCTGCCTTGTGCCCCGCGAGCACCCACGGGCTTGGTTCAGCTGGAGCCTTGAAGAGCCGTTGGGATGGGCTGCCCGCAGCCCTCGAGGTGTTGTAGCTGTGGGTGGCACTCTGATGTCACTGCTCCTTTAGGGGCAGGGGCTGCTGGCAGCCGCCTTCTCCAGCCACTGCGGGACCAGTTGCTGCGGAGCGTGCCGAGCCCCAGCTGCGCTGCGGGGGCCGGAAAATTCTCAGCTTCCTTCGGCAAGGAAAAGACAGAACATAAGAGCTTAATATCATCGCTGTCAGCGAAGGGAGGGAAATGAAATGGGAATAAAGGTGTTTGAACTCCCAGATAATATTAATGCAGAACAAATGGGTGTAAACAGGCCAAGAATAATTTTAGATGAAAAATGAGAAGGAAAAATCAGCCTGTCAGAGGAGGCAGAACCTGAAACTGCCTTCCAAAAATAAAAAAAAGCCAGCACAGAACCATCAGCAATTATCAAGTGTATCTTCACTTTATACGTTACACGTCAGGATTATGTGGCAGATCTGAACGAGATCACAGGAGGCTTTTTCTAGCTGAGGCTTTCTGGGATGGATCTCTTTGTTTTCCTGAAGCCCACAGCACTAGGAAGATTGAAATCTGTAATTTTGAGAAATCTGTATTGCTGGCACAAAGCACTGATGCAGTGTAATCCCTGACGTTTCACAGTGTTTGCAGCCCAAGTCTGATCGAGGGAGTCATGAAGATGCAGGATGTTTGGGCCTGGGAGAGCATCATGCACTTTGCATTATGCATCTTTATAGATGCAAATTTATTTTCAAATTAACCCTCAGCTCAGTGGAGTCCCACTAATCCTTTTACAAAGGCATGAACTGCTAATCCAAGTGCTGCACTGGGCTTGCTGCTGTTTGAGCAGCTACCTAGATGAGTTTTCATGTTTAAAATGAAATTTGTATTATTTGTATCAAGAGCGCAGTTTAAATCGGGGCTGACTTTTTGCTACTCTGGAGAGGTTTCCTGGGAGAGAGCTAGGATGAAATCTGACTTCCAAGCTGCTTCTTAAAATAGAAAGCTCTAGCAGATGAGGCAGCATGTCCTTCACTTTCCTGGGACGCGGATTGCAGACGGCTCCTGCCGAGGAGCAGGAAAAAGGTGTCAAAGCAAACACGGTGTCGTGACATTTGCCTTGGGCAGGTGCTGCAAACGAGGATCAAAGTGAGGAGAGGCTGCCCTGGGCTGGGCCTGGAATGGCTCACGTGGGGCTGTGGCTGCCCGTCACCCTCCGTCAGTATGTTGATAAACTGTTATCACTGAATTATCCTCTGTCTAATACAAGCCCCACATCAGTCGGGTCTGAAATCCATTACTGTCTGTCACACCGCTTGGCTAATGGAAGGAAACCTGTTTTCTCCGTTAGATTTTGGTTGGATCCCTTTATCTGCCCATTACTTCTCCTGTAACTCCCTCTAATGGAATCAGACTAATAGAAAATGACAAAGAATCAGAAAAAATGACACTGAAATTGGGGGAGCTGTAAAAGCCTGTATTGCCCCTGCTTGGCCTTGTTAAGGAATGTGAGATCTGAACTAGAGGTCTGTTTGTTCGGTCACTGATCCCACGAGCTGCTTTCTTGCGCTTAAAAAAGTTGAAAGTAGGTTTTGTTTTGCAATAAATCCAGTATACAAATGTCATGACACAGAGGGATGTTTACTGTGGTCAGAGCAACAGCTTCTCTGACCCCTTTGTCTTTATGAAAAGAACACAGTATAACTGCCTCATAATTTACTGTTGTTTAATTCATTTAATTTCACTCCTCTTCCAGCAATCGTTCCTATCAAAAAAAAAGGGGGGAGGGATTTGTCATCCAAACCAGCCATACAAAAGAGCAAAACCAGTTTGCAAGCAACCTAATGGAAATATTAATAAGGATAAACAATGCGTGCTCGCCAGGTTTGGGGATTTGGGGCTGTGATGGCTCCTGGAGCCGAGCTCAGTGGCATCGGGGTGAAGCCAGCCCAACCTCGGGGCCCTTTGGGTGGCGGGATGGCTCAGCTGCTCCTCAACCCAGGCAGCCCAGCGCGGCGGTTTTGCGCTCCTGCCTTGCAGGGAGTTGCAGGCGAGGGACCGCGCTGGGTACCTGTGTTCACAGGTGCTTAACGTCAGCTGCG
>NW_009711211.1:952-14650 GCF_000703405.1 Apaloderma vittatum | reverse complement strand
GGCAGAGCCTCCGATTTACCGTGAGTAATGCATAAAGGGTCTCATGAAGAAGCGGTCAGGGAATCCTGCCTTTGGGGGCAGAGCCAGGGAAGGAGCCCTGCTGTCTGCTTAGCAGAAGTGCTGCCTCTCCCAGCAATCCTTGCCTCTCGGAGTTGAGTGGTTTTTCTAACGTTTCTGGCTGGGGATTTTAAAGATTTACCACATTTGTATTTTTTAATATTCCATGGACACATGAGATGAGACCAGGCTGTATAATTTTCTTCCCGCTCGCTGTGTGCAGTCAATGAATTAGTCTTAATTTCCTGCACCAGTGCCTGTGGTCTGGGAACTGGTTTCTGCCACCCATGAAGTCAGTGGTGCTGTTCACAAACTCGGGTGATTAAAGTGGTCAGACTCCACCTGGGCACAGAAAAGTGCATTTTCTCATGTACGTTCCCGAGCAAGAAAGTGAAGAGAGGTGGGATTGGGGGCTGCTGCACTGTTTGGTTGAGGCAGATGAAAGCTGTGAAGCCTAAAGGCACTCGAATCCTCCCCAACCCCAGCCCTTTAGTCGAGGCTTCCTTGTCCCCATCCTTCCCTGCTCCAGCTCTGCTTTCCTTTCTCCAAGTGTTCTCCTTGGACGCTCTTTGTCCTCCAGCAATTCCCACAGACGGCAGGTTTCTGGAAGAAGGTAGCTTTGTTCTCTCGCTGGTTTTCACTCTTAGTCTGTTTAGTGTTTGCAGAAAAAACAGAGACAGAAGCACTTGGCCAAATCCCAAAATCAGATGCGAGCAGAGCGCTGCCCTGGAGTTTTTCTCGTGCTCTCACTGGTACCCACTTCTGGCTCCAATCTCTGAAGTTTGTCTACGTGCTGGCTCCGAGCAGATCGCTTTTTCTCTTGTGAATCTCTAACAAGCTCTTCCTTCCTTCCCAAAAATGTAACCCCGATCAAAGTTCCCTTCACTTGATTAGAGGGGAAAAAAAAAGCTCACCCTGACAAACCACAGCATCCCCTCGCCTCTTTGTGTCTGCTGGAGTTCTTCATTTTACAAACCCTTTTCTCATGCTCTGGGTGCGTATTTGTGGGGCCCCCCGGGGTGCTTTGTGTAGGAAGTCAGAACAAGGCTCGTGCCATATTTCAGCAGGTGTGGGCACACACTGGGTCACAGCAGCGGTGGTGGGCTGGGGCTGGGAGGGAGGAGGAACGTTTCCTATTCCCACCGAAGGAGGAACTCTGTCTCCCTCCTCATCCTCGAGCTCCTGCTGCTCTGGGCAGAGTCCCTCGGAGTGCCTGGGCTGCTGGAGGCTGAGCCGCTGTCTCCTGAGCAGCGCTGGAATTTAATAGAAATAAATACGGTAAATGAGTGTTTCACGGTCAATTGAAAGGTCGGCACAGATCAGGCCATATCGTTTGCAGTTCTTCGAAAATCCTTTTCTGGCTTCTTGTTAATCCCCAGAGAGACCAGCCATGAGCGCGTTAGTTCTCCTGCTCTTTCCCCTCACCCTGACCCCCACCCCTGGATTGTCGTCGCTGTAACCAGTTGTACCCTCTCTCCTGCTGCAGATATTAATTTTTTGTTTATAGAAAAATCCATAAGGTTTGAGTTATCAAAAGCTGTGTGCACTAGTTGGAAAGACAAAATCAATGCTGAAATATTGCCTCATTTAATGGCTCCTGTAAGTAGCTCTGTTCAGATCCTTTAGCAGAGGTAAATTATGAAAGTGCGAGAGAGGTCAGCGGAACGTACTTGTCTGCAGCTCACGCCCCAGCGAGCTCATCCAGCTTCCTTGCCCTGTTGGGCATTAGCTGTCGGAAGCTGGAGATATTCGTGGGTTTGCCGTCGCTCACATGAGGAAAGGAAGAGGAGCAGGGGCTGGTTCTGCTGGGCTCGCACACCGTTTCACTCCGTGTTTGCTGCTGGAGGAGCTGAGCCCGTTGCCTCCCCCGGGGGTGCTCCGATGCCAGCCCCGGCTCCTCGCTGTGCTCTTGTCCCCGCGGGAGCAGAGGGCGCAGCCGGGGACCCCTTCCCACCACCTGCTTTGCAGAGTTTTGACTTTCCTGGGTGGCAGCACGGCCCTGGGGAGGAATTTCGTCCCTCATTTCTTCTCACTTTCTCCTTTTGAGGCATGTTTTTAGAAACATCATTAAGGCATATAAATGGGGCTTTTAAAGGCTTTTAAATACCCATCATTTTTAATGGTTTATTTCTATGTCACTGAGTGTAGTTATCTCCAGTCGAAGTTTTTTCTAGAGTACATTTAGGTACTTTGGGGAACAGTGGCATTTCCCCCACGTTCCTGGAAAGCCAAGTCCTAGGTTGGGGTTTCTGTGGTAACCCAGCTGTGTTTCTACCAGCAGCAATAATCACTACGGAAGAGAAAAAAAAAAAAAAAAGCATTCTAGGATGCCCTGCTTGAAAGTCACAAGGAATTAGGAATCCTGCTTTGCATAGCTCCTTGAAGGTCAGACGGGCTCCGGCTGTGAGCAGCATTAGTCAGTGCAATCACAAGAGCAAACTCCATGGCTGAAGGGCTCACGAAAGCTCATAAGAGTTTTCCCTGAAGTGGAGCTGCAGCCAGTCGGGTAGCGCCCGCGTCGCCTCCGTCAATATTTAACTCCGGGTCGATACAGCCTGATGTTCGGCTTAACAGAACTTAATATCTGCCTAATGTCAGCAGAGTCCTAGCAACTGTGCCTGATTTCTGTGGGGAAGGGGTTTCTCGGCTGAGGAGCCAGAGAGGTGGGACACAGCTGGGCAAGTGCAGCTCCATCCCAGCCCGCTGGGATGCAAACCCAGACTGGTTTACTGGGGTTGTGCTGGTGAGCTTGACACCTTGCCTCCCTGCAGACGGTTTCTTTGGGCAGTGGTTAGCCAGTGGAAGTGTTTTCATTTTATTATGGTTTTAATATTCATGACACATGCAAATTAGGAAAAAAGGTAATTGTCCCAATTAACACTAAATAGGTTTTTCTCACCCATCTTGAGCAATTTGATGCTTCTGCTTATCTCATAAAAAGTTTCCTAGTGGAACTACCTCAGACTCGGTGTTCATAGAAGAGCCTGCTGAGCTTCTGTAATTAAGCTGTGATTAGCCAGCTATAATACCTGGATTTGAATACTGCGCGGCATTCATGGGGCAACTGCAGATAGCGCAGGGATCAGATCAGTGAAGGCCGAAGGTCCATCAGTAGTGGTGGAATGAAGTTTCGCCATCAATGGTAGGTCAGTTGCAGTGGTTCAGTTCCACAGACTCTCTCCAAGCCGTGGTTAGAAACGTGCTCGTGGCTCTCCGGGCAGGTGTGGAGGGAACCTGCCCGTGTACGGAATCGCCTCTCTGCTCGGCTCTTCTGACGGAGCGGTTAACTCGGCCAAGCCGTGGCTTTGGCTTTGCGTTAGGATGAGCGGCTCCTTTCCCGGCTGGGCGCCCCTGGCTGTGAGCTCTGCAGAGCTGGCAGGGGCAGCAGCAGGCGGCGCAGAAGCTCCCCATCCCTGTGATGTACCTGTGCCGGGAACACGAGGGCTCAGGCTGGATGCCCGTGGCTGGGTTCCATCACCGGGTGGCTGGGAAGCCCATTTCCACTGAGCGTTTGGCACCCCGTCCCACCCTTTGTATTTGAGAGCGGTGATGAATTCGCTTTGTGGAGGGGGTGGCTCAGAACCCACCCTGCTCCTCCTGCCCCTGTGATTTGGGCTCTGGAGGTGTGCGATGGAGCCAGATCCTCCTTTCCACCCAGAACAGATCGTGTCTCCTGGGCTTGAAACCAAGGGCCACAAGGTTGTGTTCATTCAGGCAGAGACATGATGTATCTCGTGGTCTCTGGGTGTAACTGCAGCTGTTTGTAATGTCAGGGAACTGCTCTCAAATGAATTACAGCTGGTATTTCATCACACACATTATGTGGCTAAAGAATAAGCTGGAGGAAGCCAGGACAATTCGATGAAGAAAGCAACCTGACAGTTCTTGAATAAATGATTCATTATTCACTCAGCTCTGGCTGTTTAGTGTTCTTGCCCCAGCTCCTGAACAAAAGTTAGCTCATCTCAAACCCTGCTGCATTTCCATTTCTCTGCCGTGACCCGATGTGACAGGTGAAACGCTCATGAGCACACTTATCTTTCGAATTAGAAGTTCTGTCAAATCTGATTCTGTGAACCACTCGGAGAAGATTTGTATCAGCTGCTAATTTTCATCCCCTTACATCTCAAATACCATTTGTGAGCTTTCTAACTCAATGCTATTTCAGTTTTAAAAGCACTTCAGGAAAAACAATGTAGTATTATTTGGCAAAAGAGGCAGTTGTCTAAAGCACTGTCAGAACATGCACTTTCTTTGTAGCAGCCTCTTTCCTCCCTATTACAGCTCCTGCCAGGGTTGTTACTGGCTTTGCCCCTTTGGGCCAGGCACTGAAGGAACGACGTGCACAAAATCCTGACGTCCCTGACCTGAGCGGGAGCTCGGATAGAAGCAGAGGCCTCGTCAACGGGTCAGAGGTTGAAATTCATGGATGGAGGTGCAAGCCCCAGAGGGGAGCTGTGGCTCCCAGTTAGGCTGCCGTGCTGGAAATGTTGGCTTCATACTGGGAGAGGCGTCTGCTGCCTTTCTGTGACACGTGCACACCGAGCCAAGTCCCAGCTGCTGAGCTGAAGGCATGGAAGTGTTCCAGTGGATGTGAATGAGCAAGTAAATGGGGAAATTTGAAACTTCAGAAGACTGTGCAAAAGCGAAGTGTTCCATGTGAACAGCACCGGAGAGGGAATGGCAGAGCCCATGCTTGAGTCGGGGACTGGGAGAGGCGTCTGCTGCCTTTCTGTGACACGTGCACACCGAGCCAAGTCCCAGCTGCTGAGCTGAAGGCATGGAAGTGTTCCAGTGGATGTGAATGAGCAAGTAAATGGGGAAATTTGAAACTTCAGAAGACTGTGTAAAAGCAAAGTGTTCCATGTGAAGTGCAGCACTGGAGAAAGAATGGCAGAGCCTGTGCTGGAGTCGGGGAGAGAAATAGAGAGGTGGAAGAGAAAACAATGGAAAGATTTATGCAAGATCAGAACTGAACAAAATACCCAAGCAAAGAAGAAGATTGCAAGGAAAATCCAGAGAAAGAAGAAAGAGTCAGAGAGGGATCTGGGCTCTGGACTCTCTGATGTGTGGACAAACGTGGCATGTTCCACACCAGCCCCTAAAAGTTAGTGCAAATACCTGTGAATAATTAGATCCAAGCTGCCAGGAGGAAGCTTCACCCAGAGGGTTGCGAATGCATCCCACCTCATTGCAACAACACTCGTTTGCTGTTCTCGCCTCAGGCAGTGTTAGAATAACCACAGAGAGCACCAGCGAGCATTCCTTCGCTTCGGTTTGGGTTGTTTTGCACGAAGAGCTGTGTCCACGTACGTGCTTACTCAGTCTGGGAGGAAACATACAGTATAGATGGAAAACTTTCCTTTCATTGCTAATTTCTCCATCTGTTTTCTGTCTCTGCTTTGTTCGCTGGCAGTGCTGCGTGGGTGCTTGTCGGAAGAAGGGCGTTCCGGAGCTGCTGCACAGCTTTCCTTGGTAAACACGATTTGATAGTCACTTCAAGTGGGGCTTTTGCAGTAATTCTCGTGTTTCATTCCTTTGTGCTCTGCCAATCCAGCTGAGTCCTGCTGCTCCTCTTTGTCCCTCTGCTGTTCCAGCCCAAGCCTGCCCCCCACGTGAATGCACAGAGAAGTATTTTTCCCAATTTAAAGCCGAGCAATTTTTATTTGTAGCTGTAAGTGGGTCCATTAGCGCTGGTCAGAGGAAAGCTGAAGAACATTTGGCAGATAATTGGGCCTGGGTCCATCACAAGGTCTCGACGTGGAGCCTGCTGCACTATGTGCTGGTAAAACATCTGTGTAAATAGCTCTGCAGTTGAGGTTTCATTAGAACTGCCCATCATGACAGTCCTCTTAAAGCTCTAAATACACCAGGGACTTCGCCGTGTCTGCCCAAAAAGAGCGAGCTCTCCACTTAGTGAGCCCTGGACTGACACGGGGGTTGTCTCATTTAAATGTTCCCGGCTGGAGGCATGACCTGAGATTCTTTGTTGTGGTGTGCTGAGCTACCAAAGCCTTGCTCTTCACAGCGTCTCATTAGTCTTAGAAGAGGTGGGGCTGGGGATGGCATCCAGCTGTGCCCCCGAGCTGAGGATATAGTTTTCCAGCCACATCTGGAAAGGGGGAGATACGTAATTGGATGCAAGTTGTCTTTGGTCACAGTGAAAAAATGTCTTTTCTAGCAGTATTTTCTTTGAAGAGTACACCTTTGGGTGAGAGGAGGTAATTCTGGTGTTTGTGGGGCTGAGTGACAGTCACACGTAGTCTCAAATTCTGCTCATTTCCAGCCTAGCACACCCACTCAGTGTTTCCGGGACGCGTCACCCCTGTCTCATGCCTCATCCTAGTTTCCCCACATTTGCCAGCTCCGCTGCTGGCCCTGCTGCTCTGGGCTCGTGCCCGCTGCTGGCTTGGCACGTTTCTGCATCCTGACATTTGTTCGTGGCCCGGTGCTCACTTCAGCTCCTAGGAACCACATCCCGCTTGCTCAAGGGCATGTCAGAGGGTCACAACATTCTTTGAACCAAGAAAATGAACCTTCCCATGTTGTGTTCTGGGTTCCGGCAGGGCTCCATCCCCGCTCGTTAATCCCAGGGGCTGTTACTTCAGGTTGTGGCTGCATCCCTCAGACGGAGCTGGAGGACTCGCTGCTGCTCTGCAAGGTGTGGGCTGGTGCTGCAGGGACGGGTACCAGCCGAGCAGGGAGTTTGCAGACATGCAGATTTGTTTTGCCCATCATCATCTGTTCCTTCTGTGTGCCTCTTAAACTGCCTGTTGTTATGCAAATCCCATAATGTATTTATGAGTGCTCTCCAGAGATTTCAAATGGCATCTAATCTGGTTAGTAGATCCATTCTGCAAGAGACCTGCGTAACGTGTTCAGCCGAAGATGAGGTATTGGTGTTTTATGCGTTTGCTGAGTGGCAGAAGCTGTTTTATCCCATTCACCCAGCATTACTTTTTCTTACTGACCTGAAACCCATGTAACTGCCAGGAAGAAGAATAAACATGCAGATAAATGTGAACAAGCATGTACAACGTACTTACAGCTCCTGACAGCGGCTGCGTCAGAGTCGTTGCAAACTGCGAACCCGCCTGTTCTCGCGAGTTGAGCGAGGCTGGGCTCAGTCTGTGCCTGGGCGAGAAACTCGTCGGAGCGATCGCTGGCGACCGGATGGCAGCAAACCCATCCTGGTGTCCCCACACCTCTGGAGCCCAGCCGGCAGCACGACCCTGAGCCCAGTGTTGCTCCCCAAATTTCAGACTGGAGTTTCTCACCAGGAGGTCACACCCCGGCTGTGCTGCCGTGCCTTACGCTTCGCTCAGCTCCATCTGCAGAGCTGAATGTGCCCAGGTGCTCACTGCCCGAAGCTGCTTGTTCACAGTAACTGCTCAAGGCAGTCTTGCCCTGCTATACCCGTTATTTTCATCCATAAAGTGTTTCGGCTTTACTAACTGCACTTAAAAAATACACATATCCTCTTGGAATGTTGCGCTGCAAAAGCTTACTCGTAGCCAAAATGAAAAATGA
Source organism: Apaloderma vittatum (assembly GCF_000703405.1). Lineage (NCBI taxonomy): Eukaryota > Metazoa > Chordata > Aves > Trogoniformes > Trogonidae > Apaloderma > Apaloderma vittatum. The sequence goes on along the minus strand of NW_009711211.1, from coordinate 7,063 downwards.
TAGCACAGACTTTTTGATCAAATGGCACGTTTAGTTTCTGTTAGGTGGTACAAACGTTTCTGATTTTTTTTTAATGCATTGGAATTAGAGTGAGAGAGATTAATTCAAAAGTATCTTATGGAAATAAAAACCGATAATTTAAAAAGTCTCTATGTTTTGACTCTAAAAATAAAATTAAAAGGCAAAATGTCTTCGACAGAGGAGCACGAGTGTTTGAATAATTTTGCTACACATGAAACACTTTATCAAATTAATCTGTCATTTGAAGACTATAAATATCGTAAAATTCATAAGGGTAACTTCTCTCCACCATGGTGCGTTCTGGAAAGGCTGCTGCGTCGCTTGTTCAGGAGAGCATCAGTAATTAGGAACTCCGCTCTCGTCGAGGAAAATAATTAGTGAGAATGCACATGCAGTTTACAAAAGCAGTTCAATTAAAGAGAATAACAAGCTTTTTACAGCAACAAAGGAAGGACTAAGTAGACCTCAGTGAGTAAATAAAGCTGTAATCAATGTGATTAATTTAAAATCTCGGGAAGGCATGAATTGGATTGATATTCCAAAAGTCTAACGTGTCTCATGGGATCTCAGAAGAAATCATTCCACATTTTGTGGGGAATAGGAGGCCTCGTTAATTGTGAGCAACAAGAAAAAGCGAAAAAACGACAAATGCTATTTTGCTTTAAATTTCCTTGGCAACACAGAATTTGACTGGCATTTTCTTCGTGAGGCTCATACAAAAATCTGTCTGTGTTGCCTGGCTAAAATGAAATTAAAGAAAGCTTTAGATACAGATTGGCATTTTAACCAAGATCCTTGCAAATCTCACACGCACAGCTGGCAGAGCGCGTCCGCTCGTGGGTCGGCCGGAGATGGAGCGGGTTGTAACGGGCAGCTTGAGAGGGGATCTCAGTTTGTATTTCTTCAGATATTGGGTTGTTTTCCCCCCAAGCCCCCACAGTATTATGAATGATTTTTCAGATTTAGGCTTTCTGCTTGTGTGAACCTTGTCTGTGAACTCTGCAGTAGCTGGAGTCGTCATGTGAGAGGTAGCAGGAGAATAACCTTTCCATAAATAAATGCTGAACGCTGGGGAGCACCTGTGGCGTGAATGACAAATCAGAGGCGATAGGGCTATTTCAGCAAGTTCAGATTCCAACCAACCTCTTTGCGGCAGAGGAAAATGCTGTGGCAATACCTCCCCGTACCGTGAATTTGCACCGGAGAAGGATCAGCGTTTGCATTAAGTTCTCCAAAGTTTTGATAACCTTATTTCCCCCGGGGGAGTTTTCAGGCAGGATAATGTAGAGCCCGTTGTTGTATGTTCCGAATTCCATTTGCTAGAGATCAGTATGTTATTGGCGGACCAGCATTTAAAAATTGCTCTCTATTTTCTTAGCTTTGTGGGAATTTACAGCCTCCAGAGTGGAAAGAAAAGGATTTTTTGATAAGATGCAGGCTTGATTTTTATTTATTAGTTTTGATGGGAACCTTTACTCCACGGATTAATCTTGCTAGTTACTAAAAGTAGTTTATTGAAAAAATGCCCAGCTCTCTCCTGCAGAGGTGACGCAGCCGGCGCTGGTGGCGTGGCCGGTTCCCCAGGCACAGAAAGGCTTTTCTGCAGTTGCAGGCACGCGTCTTCAGAAACGCCCGGTGGTTTGAGTGCCGGGCCAGCAGCATCATGAGGCAGGTGGGTCCAAAGGCGAGTGCTCAGCTTGTGCCAAAGACAGGACCTCTCTGAGGCGTTTCAAGCGTCTTCCTTTGCTCCTCTCTCTGCGCCAGCCTTCGGCAGTGCTGGGGCCAGCCACGCGTTCGGCTCGAATCCCTCCCCACGGGCTGCCTTTTGCTTGGCCATCAGCGCCTTTGCATCCCGCTGCACCTTTCTGCTCGGTCGTGCCATCCAGCACGGGAAGCAGCCGGAGGATGTGCCCCAGAAGCTGGAATCGCCTCCTCCTCCTTCCTCATCCTCCTCCTCTTCACATACCTGGCCATGCTCCTCTCCTGGCGTGCCCTCGTCACTCACCCGCTCTCTGTAACCCTCATTTCAGCCTCAGGTTGCACCCTGCCCATGGACTTGATGTAGCGGCGTCTCTGGCAAAGCGTCCCTGGTTCACGGGTCTGCTGAAGGGTCAAGGCTCGGGCGCAGCTCCCAGAGATGGTTCTGGGGAGCCCGGTGTGGGCTGAGCGCCACCGCAGCGCAGCTGGGGCTGACATCCTTCAAGTGCATTAACGAACTCACTCATTGCTAATTGCTGCTAATTAATCCTGTGTATGGTTTGTCATGTTTATGGGCAGATGAAGTATAACTTTACCTCCCTCCTCGACAGCTGAGAACGTTTAAGTGCTTTGTGCGGCTCGTTGTTCCCTCGTTGTTTCAGACCCCTGTGACTGAAATCCTCAGTAACTGGCTCGTGCCCCTGGGGTGCTGCGTAACCGCACGGGGGGTTTTGCAGTCCTGTATCGCTCCATGTATTTTCCTGTCGTATGGCGAATCCATCCCATTTTCATTTCCAGAGTTTTCTCTGAGCGCTTTCAGAGGGCTGCCCTCTGTGCTCTCGCTGCCCGGGCAGACTCCAGCTGCGCAGCAATCGCCGGCAGCGGTAGCTGCACCCTCGCTGTTCATTGTTCCTCTTTGCCTGGAGGTGTCTCTGCTCATCTTTGTAGCTAATTCCAAGCGGGATCTCTCTCACACGCTGAAAAGTCGGGATGAAATAAAGCCAGCCAGTGTGTTGTGCCCGCTTGTGAGCATCAGTGCTGTGGCTGGGAAGGAATTGCTGGTGCTGGGAATCTGAGAAGCACAAACCGAGTCCAGATGTCGGCGTTGGTGGCACAGTGAGATTTCGGGAGCTCCTGAAACAAAGCTGAGTTCTGAGGTCATCTTGTTTTTAAAAAATAGAGAGGGCACACGTTATTTTCCTCAGCATTTTGTGGCCCTAACTTGCAGCCTGCTTGCAAGGAAAAAAACCTTTTTGTCCAGCCCTTCTCCCCTAGACACTTTGTTCTTCTAAATGAGCCTTGGAAGTGGCAGCGTTGGCTCTGCAAATGTCATCGTACTTGTTGCTTCTTGATAGCAACACTAGACAAATGGATCTTCCCTTCCCTCCAGGGGTAATGACAGTTTAAAAATGCCTCGTCCTTTCTCCACTTCCTTCCTTTGGCAGATTTTCGGTAGTTTATATAATTTGGCAGTGATCCCCTGTTTAAACCATGTCCAGCATTTCAGGCAATAAACTTAATGGACTTTTCCATCTTTGAACAGCTGAATTCTTTCTGAGCAGCTGCTCCGGGTTATTGATGGCCTAATTAGAGTCCTGCCTTAGGCCTGCCACCAGCCTAGGGAAGATTTTTTACATATTCTGATGTGCAACAGAAACAACGTGTTTCCGGATGATCTTTCTTACAGGAAGGGAGCGCTGAGGGTTTGGATTGCAGCAGCCTGGGGAGAGCAGGGATGGTGGCACCAGCCGAGACGTTGGGTAGCCTGGCAGGAGTATTTCTGAGCTGCCTCATGCAAAATTTTTGTCTTTTTGGGCTGGGGGACCGTGCAGAGAGGCCGAGCTGTCGGTCCATGGGTCCCTGCAGCCCTGGTGGGGAAAGTAGCATTTCTCTCACGGGTAGGTTTTGAGGAAATCTAAACGATTTTAGATTGTTTTTAAATTTTCATTGGAAGCTTGGTAATGAAAATTATTTCCTCTCCCCCCCATGAAAAACAATCACGTTGCCCTTTCTACCCAGCTTTGTTGTTTAATTCATCAATCATCCTCGCCTGGTAGCTCGTTTCAAAGGAGTGCCATGACAGCTTTCCTGAGTGTGAAAATTGAAATTTCGTTTCTTGTGCTTGCATGCAAGAGTCACCTGGCATATGTCCATGGGCAACTTAGTCCAGACTGTCTCATCAGACCTCAATTCTGAGGCGAATTAAAATTCCAGCTTGACTTTCTGGAGCCATTCTGCAGCATCCACCTCAATTGCACTGTGCTAGAAAACATTCAGGATTGCAAATGCGTTTACCAGACCTTTCTAGCTATCAGCATCTGCCGGGAAAAAGGTTTCCAAATCTCATATTTAATATTCGTGGTTGTTCAGTTCTTCAGGACCTCACTGAACAGGTCTCCCTGTTGCAGAGAAGGCTGAGAGAGATGCGAGGGTCTGGAAGGGCCGGGTGCTGCGAGCAGCCATTTGTGGCGCGGTCCTGAAGGGACTCGTGGGTTTGTGTCTGCGTGAGCGGGTGCCAGGGGGCTGCTTTTTCCAGACCGCTGTTAAACCCATTGCACCCGGGATGTGCTCTGCAAATCCCGTTAGAAATAAATAAATAAACCCACCAGGGAGCGATTCAGCCCTCGGAATCTCAGACCGTTTTGTTTGTGTTATTGTCATTTGCCTGGGTAATCGAATTTGTTGGAATTAGGGGTTTGTCTGGATAATAATATTTTCTAACTCTGTGGAACAGAAGAGGCTGTGGTGAATACCGATGCGCAGAGCGCGGTATTGATTGGAATAAGCTGGCCCTAGATACCATCAATTACCCACTTCTGATGGATGTCTGCTCGCTGCTGCCAGGTTTGGATTGCACAGCGCCAGCCACCGTTCTGTCTGCTAGAAACGCTCCCAACAAAACGTGCCTCTGCCTTGGCTGGGGGTCTCGGGCGGGTGGAGGAGACCCTCGGCACCCTGGATCCTGGCAGGAGCCGCGTGCCAAAGCGCACGCTGACTGCAGCGTCCAGCCTGGATGTCCGTGGCCAGTCTGCTTAGCTAATTGCCTCTTCTCTAACGTTCTTTGGTGATTATCGAAGTCAGAGGCTGCCAGATACTGGTGACAGAAGCAAGGGCACCTGTAACGGCTTGCAAAGCGCCCTTACGCCTGTTCCCCCTGCCGCTTCTTCAGGGGAGGCAGGTGACTGGTTTGTGAGTGTAGGTGAGAGCTAAGCTGCGTCATATCTAAGCCAAGTCCTGCCCTGTTAGTGGTTAAGGATCTATAATACAGATAATGTGAAATTTAGACGTGTGTGTGTGAGCGAGCTGCAAATGGAGAAACATGAGCAGGGCTGTGGGATGTGGTTACGTTGCGGCGCATCGAGGGGACCAGAATTCGTGCTAAAAGACAAACTATTCCAATTGTGTTACCTACTGTAGCTGCGTGATCATCTGCAGGTCACGCTGGGATTAGCATCGTGGTAACAACCTGCTGCTTAACACCAGCTACTCAAGCCCCTCTAATGCTTCTAGGAACTGAAGGAGTCCCCACCCCAGCTCAGTTCCCGTCTGAGCAGACAAGAGTGGCAAAGCCATTAGCTTGGAGCATATTCGTTAATGTGGCATAAGCAGCTAAAGAAGATGTATTTATGCTCCTTCATTCGCAATTGATAATCTCAAGAGTGAGAAGCTGGTAATAAATTTTCTCACTGGGGCTTCTATCCCTCTGCAGCCCACGCTGCAGAAGGGAATAGGCAGCTCATTTACATAAGATAATGAAACTGCAGCAAAATAGTGAAATTGTAAAGCAACTTTGTTTTAATAATGACAGATGCTTCTTAAACACTTTAATTATATCTCTCAGAGCAGTTTTAGCTAGGCCACCAAAAGGGAGAGCAGTATGGCTGAAATATTTGGAAGAAAACTCATTCCCTCTCCAAGAATTCAAAGTCTCCTCCAACTCAAAACTTTTCTCCTTTGCCCAAGGTGGCTCAGGCACCAGTTCCCCTCGGCCCCGAGGGGCGCAGGGAGCTGCCACCGACGCTGGAAAAATGGTGCAAATCCCCACGGTTAATGACACTCGCAATAACAACAGTGCCAGCAGCAGCGAAAACTTCCCTGAGCTAAATTCACTGTCGAAGCGTCATTGCTGTAACGAAGCAGTGAATGGTGCGTCCAGGAAAGCACAGGGAGAAAGATAAACACGTTAATGGAGAAAAAGCCATAATGTGAGTAAACAGCGTGCGTGTAGTAAATGGAAAGAAATCCTGGGCAGCAGGGGAGGATGAAAATAAACTAACTCGTGCTGAAGGGTAAAAAGCCCTAAAAGGATGGGACGGTGTGTGCCTGAGATCGTCGTGCAGCACGCTTTTTTGGGTCCTTTTCGCAACGATTCTTCCAAGCCTCGACCCTGCC
>NW_009711211.1:0-828 GCF_000703405.1 Apaloderma vittatum | reverse complement strand
TAGCCGTGGGGTCGGCGAGGATTAGCTGTGTCACAGCCACTCTGCTCATCTACGAAAAGCACTTCGAGGCGCATTATACGCAGAGCCCATATGTTCCTTCAGAGCTGCCAAAGGAGCTCTTGTTTACCAAGATCGTGCTTGCAGTCGGTGTTCGCTGAGCGCTAAATAGCACCGCTGATACTACTTAAAATAAAAGGTGTCAGCACCTTGTCTGCCCCAGCAAATTGCTCAGCACTTTCAGCTCTGACACGTCCCCGTGTGCACCAGAGCCTGGAGCTGAGCTGCTCCCGCGAGCGGGGCCTCATCCTGTTCCAGCTCGGACCCGTCCTTGGTGCTCTCTCACCTTGCAGAGACCCTCCTCGTGTGCGCCCCCTCCTCCCCGGGGGTGTCCTGGGGCCGGTGTGGCCCTCAGCCCGTCCTTCTGCTGACGGAGCCAGGCTCCTGCTCTCCTCCACTTCCTTGCCCCTCTGGGTCGGACACATCTTTGTCTTTTCTGGTGTCTTCTGCTCTGCAGCTTTTCCTCCATTAACCAGTTCTCCCTGCTGAGCTGAAAATCTTGAATGTCTAAAGGTGCCTGGGTGGAACAGGGAGACTGGGCAGAGTTTTTTCCCCTCTGGCCGAGAGGGACTGGTTGGCACTCACAGGGAGCTGATCTCCTTTTTTCCTGGTGTTTGATTAATTATTCGTTGGCAGCTTTGAGGCGGTGTGTTCACAGCCGGTACGAGGTGCTCTGTTGACTGGCAGGGTTAATTGGTGCCTCGCGTTGGTGCTGATGATATTTATGTCGACCGTCTCTCTCGGTTCGGGCGCGGGAGGAGGCGTGCTGCG
>NW_009711210.1:11311-12246 GCF_000703405.1 Apaloderma vittatum | reverse complement strand
GGACTCTTCACACTTCTCCAGGGTCATTGTGAGGTCCCATTGAGAGGAGACAAGCTTCACACTCTGTCCTCCGGTGTGAGTCATCCCATGAAGGGCAATTCATCACAAACCGCCCAACGTGAGACACCTCATGAGGGGCAACCCACCCCTCGTGAGTCTGAGGTGCAGTCCTTCAGGGAAACTGCTCCAGCGTGAGTCCCCTGCGGTGTCACAAAAGTCAGGTGGGCCAGTCCCCTCTCCCATGGGCTACAGAGTCTGGCAGCGACCTTCTCTGATGGGGGCTTCCCACAGGCTACAGCCCCTCAGGCATCCACCCACACGGCGTGGGGTTCTCTGCCCCACGGTGGACATCTATACCCTGCCCATGGGCTGCAGGGAGACAACGCGCTTCACCATGGGCTTCACGACAACCCCGGGGACTCTCTGCTCACGCATCTGGAGCTCATCCTCCCCCCCTCTTTCTTCACTGATCTTGGTGTCTTCACGTATTCTCACTCCTCCATCTCTGTGCCAGCTGTTGTGGCACAGTTCTTTTTCCCCGTTCTTAAACATGTTTTCAAAGAGACGTTCCTCTCCTATCACTCTACTGATAGGCTCAGCCTTGGCCAGTGGTGGGTCCCTCTTTGGAGCTGGCTGGCATTGGCTCTAACAAAATCAGGAAGCTTCTAGCAGCGAAGCCACCCTGCAGCTCCCTCCCTGCTGCCGAAATCCAGCCAGGCCAACCCAATACAGTCTGTTTGGTCAAATCCCCTGCATTTAGTAAACAAGAAATGTCTCTGAAAACCTGTTAGGCACATCTTTCATGTGTTGGAGAGACAGACCAGCTGCTCATCAGCAGGCAGAGTGGCTACACCTACACCAAGTGGACAGAACACGAGTCTAATGTCAAGTAGCGGTGTTTAGAAAAGGACACAAAACCTCATGACCCGCTGAAA
>NW_009711210.1:0-10958 GCF_000703405.1 Apaloderma vittatum | reverse complement strand
AACACATGGCTGGGCCAGGGAGAAGAAGTGGAAGGAAGACAAGATGCTGTTTAGTGTAGGTCGAATTGCCTAAACTCTGCTGATCATGTATGAACCATCAGTCTACAGTCTGCTCAAACGCGTACGGCTCCCTGAAGGGCAAAGTAGATGTGTCACCCTGAGGAGTCTTCTACTGCAAAAGTGTAGGTAGAAACTGTTCAAAGTCGTGCTCTGAAGCAAAATAGTTTTAAAAAATAGTTGTGGTAGGAATACAGCAATGATTGTCACATTCTTGAGAATCAATTTTTATCAAAGCTTTTTCAGAAAATGAACACGCGAACAAACAAGAAAACCACCCCAAAATGTAAACTATAGTCTGAATCATACACATGTGGAAAGTTTCTGCCCAAACTCTTAAAATGTAGCTAAGGTGCAAGCAATTGAATATCTCATGGGAAGTGACAGCCGTACTCAAGCAGTGAAGCTTGAATCACCTATAATTAGGCAAGGAAACTTGTGTATACCGGAAACTATACAAACAAGCTATTAATAGCTGCCTCATCTTCACTGTTATCCAGCCCGCGGTCAGGGCTGGGCTGGTCTCAGACTCTTGTTGGCAATGCTCAGGCTGGCCCCCATGGCGAGGGGCAGCCCCCTCAGACCCTGCCCCGCTAGTGCGGGGTCTGGCTCTGCTCCCTCCTTGGCAGGTCCCGCAGCCACATGGCATTTCCATGGGGGACAGAAGGGAAGCAGACACAGAGACTACGAGCACCGTTTTCCGTAGTAAAGCAGATGTCTGAAGAGGATGCGCATGGTGCAACCCAGCATTTTCCCTAGGTGATACATCGCTTACTCTTGCCTCACTCAGCACCCCAAGACGGTGGCCGACGCAGGACTGTGTGCTCCAAAACACTTCTGGAAATTTGACCCGTGTCGCATTACCCTGCTCACCAATACAGCAAGGCCAGGAGACATTTCTGGCAGTGAATGGCTTTGGTCTGCTTTGCTGTGATGCTCCTCACAGACTCCCGCAGTGCCTGTGCAGCTGCCGGCATTCCAGAGAGCTGAACAGTGGCAGTTCCTGAGCTGAGGGAGATGGGAGAGAGAGCCTCAGCCAGCCATATGCTGGATGACAGGCAGAGTCTAGGATTGTCCACTGGACCTCCTGCCCGCCTCCCTGACTAGATCTGGCCCACAGCTTAGCACATGCAGAACTTTGACAAAAATGTGTTCATCAGAAGGCCCATCACATCCTGGGCTGCACCCAGAGCAGCGTGGGCAGCCGGGTGAGGGAGGGGTTCCTGCTCCTCTGCTCTGCTCTGGTGAGACCCCACCTGCAGTTCTGGGTCCAGCTCTGGCATCCTCAGCACAAGAAGGACACGGACTTGGTGGAGGAAGTCCAGAAGAGGCCACAAAAATGATCAAAGGGCTAGAGCATCTCTCCTTTGAGGACAGGCTGAGAGACTTGGAGTTCATCCCGGAGAAGGGAAGGTCCTTACAGTGATCTGCAAGTGCCTGAAGGGCTACAGGAGAGATGGGGAGAGGCTGCTTTCAAAGGTGTGTGACAAAGATTAGATTAGATGTCAGGAAAAAGTTCTTTACACTGAGGGTGGTGAGACCCTGGCACAGGTTGCCCAGAGAGGGAGTGGAGGCCCCATCCCTGGAGACATTCAAGATCAGGCTGGATGGGGCTCTAGGCAGCCTGATCCAGTTAAAGATATCCCTGCTCACTGCAGGGGAGTGGGCCTAAATGACATTTAAAAGTCCTTTCCAGCCCAACACATTCTATGATTCTATGAAACATCAACGTGGCCCCAGGAAAGGAAGGGTGTTTGCAGCATGGGGAGCTGGAGGGCCATGTCAGGGCAGGGGACAGACCTGCCTGAGCTCAGGGGTCACCGAGACCCAGGGCACAGGGATCTTCCCAGGGAGTTGGGAAGCGCAGCTGGTGCTAATGGAGCACAAGAGCGTGGGTTCTGTCCCTCCTGTGAGGGACCTGTCCCATTCACAGGACCCAGGGACGCAGGTCTGGGTGGCACAGGACACCTGGGAGCATCCATCTGCTCTGCTCTGCTCCCACTCTTTCACACACGGCCACGCCATGGTCTGCATCTCCCCAGGCTCCCTGGGGTCCACCTGTGGGGCAGGGGCCTCCCTGGGCATCACTCACCTCCGGGAGAGCACCAGAGGGAGGAGAAGCTGCATGTCCCAGAGGAGACGGGAGGGGAGGAGAGGACGTGTTTGTAAATCATGCAGATCTAAAGGATGAGGGACAAAATTCCCGCCACCGGAAAACGCCTTTTCCTGAGGTCTGGTGCTGGTATGGCCAGAAAAATTCCAGGACCCTCGTCTCCCCTTCCTGAGTGGGTGGGTCGGCAATGCGACCTGCTGGGATCGGGTTGGATGAAGCATCTTCATTCTCTGCAGGCATCCTGCCCTGGGGAGGTGCAGGGGCTTTGCTGGGTACCAGAGGGCTGCGTTTTTTTCCCCAGGCTCAGAAGTGTCACCTGTCCCGCATCGCAGTGAGCGGTGCATGGGTCCCTCGACTTGAATCGCAGCAGGGGTCAGGTCCGCTGTGGGTGGCAGGGCAGAGAGGGTACCCTCGGTGTCAGCACATAAACACTCAGGTAAATTACTCATTCACCTACTTTGCAGAAGTGTTTTGGTCACCTTGTTAGTGCGCTGTCTGAGCGGCATGGGCTTAGGTGGGAGTCCTAGAAAAAGGACCGTTAGGATAAATCCTGGAGGTTTAGGTCCTGACCATCATGGCACTGCGTTTTAGCATTCGCTTTTCTATGAATATTGATTTCTAAGAATAAACTAGAAATATCCCTAATCTTTTGCTTGCTTAGAATTCATTGATTTCTGCTAGTGTTGCAAGACTTGACTTTAGAAAAGGCAAATCTTCCAGCCCTACTGACAAAAAGAAGCTTCTTTGATGTATGCACATTATAAGGGTGGATCTTCTGAAATAAAGCCCTTAAGAATTATTTTGAAATCAAGCTGCACCTAGTGCCAGCTTTCTCTGCGCCGTGAGTGTAGCCTCATATTTAGTATCTGTTGAAGCACCCTATAGTTTCCAGGATGTTTTCTGAGGTATTTAGATTTATTTCAATGTTTGCAATATATTTGTTGTTCATTAAACATATTTACCCAGGCTAACCCAACATGAAAGAAATTATCTTGTTTACAGTGGAATCTTGACAAAAATACATGCAGAAAAGATAGACAAACACACATAAACCAGGACTGCTGAGTGGAACATTGATTTGCTGCCACTTCCAATTTTTCTCATTAGAACTTATTTTATTTGAACATAACTCAGTACCCCGTGTAAATGTGAAGTTGTTAATCTTATTACTATACAGAAAACAAATTAATTATTATGCATGATATTGGAAATGGGTTGTTAGGTTGGCATTGGGAAGATTAGAAAAATACACTCATTACTTCAAATGATATCTGATATACATGTACAACTCTGTTTTAAAAAATAATTTGAAATATTCAGACAGCAAATATAGCAAAGAGAAGAGCCCTTCTTCCGTGTGGTTTTAAAATTTCAGGCCCCTGTTCTGAAGGTTGGATTAAAGACTGTAGTTTGCTGTTAGACTTTCATATTTTAAAATGTCAGTATTGAACCAGAGCAAATGAAGTTGTTTGAATTTTATCCAGCTGCAAGGTAGGATTCACTATGTTGATATAATTAACTAGTCTGATATCCAGGTGGCTTTACCTAGGCAGGACAAGTATCTGCACTTCAGGTCTGCTATCTCACCATGACTGCTTCTTAAAAACACTTGGATATGGACAGAGGAAGCCCACTTGTGAAATTCTTTTTTGCCAAAACAAAAATATTAATCCTGGGAGTAGGAGGAGCATGTGTGCAAGGTGCCTTCAGTGGTGAAGCTTGCACAGCTGCTGGGTGCCACGCAGTGGTGGAGACCTCTAGTTCCTCCGGCGGTAGTGATATTTGCTAGTTTGTGGGTGTGGGTTTGAGGAGGGCTCAGGGTCAGCTGTCCTGCTCATATTCTGTCTGTCTGGAGCACATAATTCCTGTGCTGGTGAGGCCATGAGCATGACCGATGTGGGTGACCTGTCCTCTCCTCCTGATGGTGCTTCGACTGCCCACCTCTCAGCTGGTGAAAAGGATGGGCAGGGGCGGGCTGGGCTCCCTCTGTCCTCTGAGGTGCCTGCACACCCTCCTGACGCGGCTGGTCATGGTGATCATCGGAACATCTGCTGTGCCTGAGGGCCACTTCTGTGGATAAGGTGGTACTGACACCCTCAGCACTCAAAAATATCAGGTCACCAGCCACAGAACTGTAATGTAGTGAGTGAAATAGTAAGGTTTTTTTCTTCTACCATGGAGCCTTATTTGCTGTTAGCTTTGTGTGCTCAGAAGCTGCCTCTTGTAGCTTCTCCTCTGCAGTTTTGCAGATGATCCACGTGTTCCTTCTTCCAAGGTGAGCTGACAACCCAAAATTTGGAACCAAAGAGTGAAGTAACAGCAGTGGAGAGCTTGCACAGATCTTTTTGTCTTGCCCATCACCCAGATTCACACTGAGGACTTTTCTCCTAATCACATACATCTGGCAGATCTTAGGACATGTTGAGCCCTGCCTTCCAACCCACCCAGGCTAGGGGCACATGTGACTTCTCTCTTCCATGCCAAAGCTTTTCTATCTTTCTGTCTGAGTCCCTTCTTCTCCCCACAGATTTCCCTCACTGTCCATCCACTACACTTCCCTTCTGAGGCTTATACAGACTTTCCCTTAAAGCGTGCCACTGGACATTGTCGTCTCTGCTGGGCTAGACAGTGAGATAGAAGGATGGCAAGCTACCTGCTGATCACCCACAGCAAGCCGCAAAGCAGAAACCCAGATGGCTCTTCAACTTTCCTCACCAGATCATGATGGCCAGCAAAATAGCTGGTGGCATCTTCCTTCATGATGGTGACGACTTCCACCCATGCTGTGCTGTGGAGGATGTTGGATGATAGGCCAGGATGGCTTTTTTTGACTGCTAGAGCTCAGGAGGGGAATAGAGGAAGGCAGACCCATCAAAGAGCAAGATTTTTGTCACACCTCGAGTTTCCAGAGAAGTGTCCTAGCTGGCACTGTGCCCTCAGGAAACAAGGGGTTAGCAATGTCCCATGGGCCCAGCTGGAAACTTCTGCAAAACTCTATTGAAACCGGTTGCCATACTCAAAATAATGCATGCCCTACAGGGCAAGACATAGAGACAAATCTTTACCAGCAGCAATAATGAGCAAAGTAAATATCAGAGCAGAGCTGTAAAAGCAGTGAGGAAATTCCCCTAAATAATGTTTTGTTCCGCTTTAGCGACGCTGGATACGAGGGTTCATCTTTGCAGTCTCCGCTGTGCTGGTGACAGGAGCGTATCCCCTGCGAGCAGAAGCATTGTCCCCCGAGCCCCGCAGACACTTTTTCATCCTTGGAGCAGCAGCTCCACCAAATAATCTCACGAGGTCTCCAACTGCAGAAAAGAGAGAGGCTAGCTTTCGCTGGAGAAGGAGTCTTTTCTCCCCATGGAGCTGCGGGGAGGGGCTATTGGGCATCCTCCCCGGGGAGTGTCGCGGCAGCCCTGCCAGGATGGCAGCTGGGGGGTCTGCCCGCCCCAGCAATCCCACTCCTTGGCCCTGTGTCCAGGGTCTGCTGTGCTGGGGTGTGGGAGAACTGTTCTGCATGGCAACTTTTGCCGGGGAGTGCACAGGTAGCCCTGCCTGCTGCCTGCCATCGCCGGGGTTCTGTCCCAGCGGTGATGCGTCCTGTGTTCATGCTCACATGTGTTGCCTCATCTCGTGCTTAGCTGAAATGCTGTATCCTAAAGCAAGCAGGGAAATTCTTCCGTTTTCCTTCTTGCAGAACGTATCACAAGGCAAATGGCTTTTCATGGTGATTATAGCTGCATATCGAGCAAATAGAGTAAACACGATCAAACCTCTCTTTTTTAATTTTCTTCTTATTGATTTCAAAATTTAACTAAAAAAGTATTTCAATCACAAGACAATATTTTTATATTTCACACTTAGTAATTTTTATACAGCTGTATAATTGGAGGTAAGCAGTATCTGGAGTTAATGAAATAGATTTCTACACGGTTCTTAAAGTCTCCAGTTAGCTGCAATTCTCCCTGTGATGATAAAGAGCAGATCTCTGTCATCTGCTCTAAACTCTGCCCCTGCCCTGCAGAATTAGAGGGAATGCAAATAAAGAAAAAGAAATCACACCAAAAATACGTAAGGGGAGGGGAAAAAAACCCCCAGTCTTATGCGGTAGTTATTCTCAAAGGAACGTCAGGACTGAAAACACCCCCAGCCCGTGGCTGTGTATAGCTGAACGAGCACAAGTCTGACCCCGCGGGGATGGTCCCTTGGCAGTGGGGTCCCCTCCTGCCCCACCAGCCTGGCCAAAAGCAGAGGCGAAAGGATGTGACTGGGGCCGAGCGGAGTCTGCTCATGCCGTGCAGGACCCGCAGCTCCGAGTGGCTTCCAAAGCTCTGCCTGAGAGCATTTCCAGCAGAAAGAAATGCTCTGTTAAGTTCCTCTTAGGCTAAAGGCTTGGGTACAGGTGAAATGAAGTGAGAGCAAAAGAGGAGGAGTTGATTCTTGAAATGAAAAGGCAAGAAATCTTCCTGACCTTTTTAAGTAAAATAACAGATAAAGTACACATAGCAAATGCAGTGAAACTTTCCTTTTTTTGTTCTTATTTTTCTTCCTCATTGGGCAACGGACTTTTTCCTCGGTCTGCTGTTTGGTGGGGCAGTGCCAGCGGGTGTGCAGGGGCAGTTGGACGTGAATGGGGAGGAGGGGGTGGCTGCCCAGCCTGTGCACATACTGGCAGAAGGCAAAACAAAGGGAATGGTCCTTGGAAAAACATCTGTGCAGAGGCAGAGAGGTCAACGGGCTGGCACTTGCTGACCACACCACGTTCTAGCCAACCATGGTGGAGTCACATCAGTGAGGATGCAATTCACAGAGCCTGTCCTTTGCCATGGGACGGGCATCTACAGCTTGTCAGAGACCATTGCATCTGGATCCCAGCAGGATGTGGTGATGGAAACCCTGAGCAGCACAATGATGTCAGGAGAGCAGAGCTGGCAAGAGATGTCATGACCTTTTTGAGCACCAGGGACTCCACGCAGACCCAGCTGTGCTGCGGCTGCAGCTGTGCTGCGCGAAAGGCAGAACCACCTCGAGCAAACCTACTCTGCCACCAGAGCAGAGCCACCAGAGCAAACTCGGCCACCAGAGCAGACCCACCCTGGAAGTGGTTTTGGGTGCACATATGAAGAGAGGTTAAAAAGCCAACTAGAGAGCTTCAGCCTCTCCTGTCAAATAGACATCTGCCAGCATGGCTCCACAGATGTGAAAATCTGGAAAACTGCTGTGGGCAAGTCCTTCGCTTGCCCTGGGTCCCAGTCACAGCACCCAGTTGAGAGACAAGTGTAGCAGCCCAGGAAGCGCGTCCTGCCTTGCTCAGCCCCTGCGCATCACTGGGATTTTAACCAGGGCTGCTGCCAGTGAAGAAATTCCTGAGTTGTAACAGCTTGAACATGTACAAACATTTTCACCCCTGCTAGTGCACTGCTCCTCTGAATGTCTGCTGCGAATACACAGCCCTTGCTGCACAAATGCTTTGGTGATTACCATGATAAAATGCATGTATGTTTAAATGTTCTTGCATGTACTGGTGTGGCTCCTAAAACTATGGAAGGAAAGCTTTCTGTAGGCCATTGAAAGGTGGAGGTCAAAACATCTACCTAAAACATGTGCTACGATGTTTTTAATAAATATTCTAAGGAAAATTTGAAATCTCTTCAGAAGCAAAATACGTTAAGATGAAAAATCCTTTGGCAGCTGGGATTTACAGCAGCATCTATTTACGCATGTTGCAGCATCTCGACTGAGAGATATATTTACTTAACAATCAACCAGTTAGCCAAAGAGGAGCTGGCAAATATTGTACTGGGCTCCTCTAGGAATTAAACACTTGATCTAGAGAGATTCTGGACAGAGCTGGACTCCGAATGTTGCCCAGCTTCTGATCCTGCCCATTTATTTTTTTAGAGCTAACTATGTGTTTGGAGGCTGTGACCCACCGCTGTTATTTTCAATCAACAGGGGAGAATTGTATTATTAACATGAGACCTAATCTAGCAAAGATAACAGGTAGTGCCCTGGGTATGTCTCCTTTTAAGCATCAAGAAAGCCCTAGATTTCTTAACCTCCTGTCTTCTGCTTGCATTTTCTGGTCACTTTTTTTGTCTAACAAAGGATGCACTTAATCAACTGTATTTTCCTATTTGCTGGCAATTGTTGGAAGCAGACTATTCAGTGATTTAACTTCCTATCTTCCAATCTAACTCTTCTACCAGCAATTTTCAAAGCAAAGGAATCAATTTGACCTTTTTCAACGTTTTAATAGCAGCAAGCACAAAAGTTAGAGCACAGGATGAACTTGGGCTGAGATTTCTGTACTTTGCTTTCTCGAGAAAAGCTGGAAAAGCAAGCATTGTATTGTAAAGTCAATCGCTTTCCAGCTAGAGCTCCCATATAAAAAAATCCTCATTCTTGGTTTCTTTACTTTGCAGCATAGCCAAAACGAGCCCCCCCTTTTCAACACATCCATGGTGGGATGCATTCAGGGAGAGCAAAGCAGGGCTTATAGATGAGTTGTTCTTTGAACCAAAAGAGCAGCCCCACAGCATGCTTCTCCGTTCTGCTTGAGGCAGAAGTTGGGTTAGAACCTGCCTCTCCCTCAGGGCATCTCCTCTAACAGGTGCCCCGGGGCACTACTGATGTCCCAGCTCAGTGACAACGGGTGCTTTGACCAGGTGCTTTGAGCAAGGTGCTTTGACCAGGCCCTTGACCTACAGCTGCAAAGATCTGATTCCTGCCCCGTCCCCGGGGATGTCATAGCACCTCCCTCAGTCTCCCTCGTGGTGAAGGGCTCAGCAACCTTTCCCTTCTCCCACTTTCTGCTAGCCCGGCTGCAGCTCCTGTGGCAAGGCAGGGGCTGCTCTGCACCCGCAGGCACCACCACAGCCTCCCAACGTCTAAGACCCTTGCTCTGGCCCCAAAAGCAGCACCCGAAGCTTTGCCTTCCCCTGAGGAGGTGCCAGGATGCCCCACGGGCCGGAGGGCACTGGCTTTGCCACTGGTGGCACCTCGCCTTGTGCCATGGCGATGGGTTTGACCGAGGGGTTGTCGTGCAGGGGCCGGGGAAGCCCAAGCTCAGCAGCTGAGCCATGCTGCACTCCCAGGAGGCCAGGCCCTCGCTCCACCATGTCACTGCAATAATCTCATAGGATATGGTGGGGTTTCTCACAGAGCTCTCAGAAAGAGGTAGAAGCCAGCGTCTGGTGCGGCTTGGCCTCCCTCGATCCTGGCTCGTTTTCAGCTGTGCATGTAAGTGTGTCACCAGGCAGAAAGTTCTGCAAAGTTGCCTTTTAAAACCATGTCTTCTTACCTATCAAAATAACCACACTTGAGATCAGTGAAAGTGACTGAGAGAGGGGACTGAAGCGTTTACTGTGGCCCTAAGGCCTTCCACACTGGCCTGACAAAACAAGTTTAGGCTATTCATTGCTTTGATAAATGAGGCTGGTCTTCTGCTTCAACACAATTTTACGTCTGAACACATGGGCCCTGGTCGCTGTCTGATTGTGGACTGAAGAAAAAGAGTCGTGGAGGCATAGAAAGATGTGGTGAGGAGAAGCTCTTAGGGTGCGGTACGCCACAGGCAGCTCTTTCAGAAAAGCATCTCAACCTGCCATGGGGCTCCTGGCTGCAGCACAGCAGCGGCTCTCCCTGCTGAATACCCGCAAGCAGGACCCCAGCACACTGCTCACTGCCCGGTGCCACCAGCAGCGCTTCTGAGGCAGCAGTTAGCGGTAGGCACGGGGAGAACAAAAGTAATAACGCTCATGGACTGAAAAAGAGAAGTCTCTCAGCATTTCCTGCCCTCCTCTCATACTCTCGAAAATAAAACCCGCTGGTTTTGTCAGCTGCACCTCCCCGGTGCTGCCCCCTTGCCGGACTGGCCAGAGTGGGAAACGGGGAGCTGACAAGATTGTTGACATCTCTCCCCATTAATCTCATCATCTGGGGAAACAGAGCACCCCGTCCACAAACTTCAGTCGTGACGGGACACCTCTTCTCCACACCCTTGTCTTTCAAGCCTCATTTCCCGATGGCTTCCCGTGGACAGCTCTCTAAAGATCACCAGGAGTGTTAGATTATGCTACCCAAGTGCTCTCAGCTTGAGAGGACTGGCCACGTAACACCTTTTAAATTACTTCAGTCTAATCAGTTTACCCATCTCAGAGTTCACGTTCATCTCTGGGAAGATACTGGGCCACCACCACCACTAGGTCTCCTGTATTTCAAACCTAAAACAACCGCTGTCAGAGAAAAAAGAGACTGGTACTGCAGAGAAGCAAAGGCTGTTTGTAAAACAGTAAAACCCTCACCCCGTGCTTGAAGGGGCAGATCATCATTTGCAGCCGTGCTCCCCCTCTTCCACATTTGGTATCAGTGTGTTTTACAGAAATGTGTTAAAACACAACTTTAAAGGTGGTTCGGGGCTTTGGGTGCTCAGTGCAACAGTCTGTGCCTCCACTCCCCCAAAATTAGGACTAACCACGCCTCGGGAAAAGGAGGCTGCCCAAGAAGCCAGTACCCGAGGAGACAAATTCTTTGCTTTGGCGTTTCCAGCCGTTTTGGCTGATTCTGGTTGCGCCAAGGCTTGAGCAGCACCCGGGTTTGCAGCGAGTGTGTGAGCGCTGCGGGGTAGGAGTTATCCTGCGCATCACAGATAAAAGGACAAAAGGTTAGGCCGGGTTTATCATCGCCTCGTCCCTTCGGAGAGGGCAGGCAACAACGACCCTCCTTGGAAAACTCACAGTAAACAGATTTCTGCCGCGCCAGCGTTTCTTCTCTTCGCTGCTCTGCG
>NW_009711209.1:5215-8347 GCF_000703405.1 Apaloderma vittatum | reverse complement strand
ATTTGGACACAAGATCTCGGGCACGGGAAATGAAAAGGGCTATTGTCAAGGTCCCCGAAAACATCTGGCCAAGCACCCAACTCCTTCAATGACCCTCTTGTTCAACCCGCTGCATCACGCTCTGCGGTCTGGGGCCGCGGAACGAGCCATTCCGAGGGGGTGAGGCAATATTTCGGAGGCTCACGAGTTTCTGCTTCTGTGCCCTTCGGCCCCGCTGCCTCCTCGCCTCTCACCCGAGAAAGGCTCCGGAGCTTTCATTTCGTGAGCCGAAATGTATTTTGAGACGTTCGCTCAAGCGAGATCGCAGCTAACATTTGAGCTGCAAATTTTAACCTTTCCACGGCGCCTCGCAGAGAGGCTGAAAAGGCTCTCGAGTAACGCAGCTCCCTCAGCCGAAGATTCCCATTTGCTCCTGATCTCCACTTAACCTTTCAGTTGTAACAACTGAAACGTCGAGAGGACAAGGAATCAAATATTCAGGAGGGCCTCTTGTCTCCTCCCTCCCTTCACTGGTAATCATCACTGCAGCAGGAAACATTTAAAGACGTCTTGCCTGTCTGTCAGCTGGGAAATACCAGTTATATAAAATGAGAGCTGGACCTCGGGCACGCTGGGGCTAGAGTTACTGCCGTTGCCTGGCACCACGTCTTTACTTGGAGATAAACCAACTCAGACCTTTGTTGTAAACACACACGAAGTAGCGCGCCGCTCTCTGATTTCATCCAGCTCCACCAGCAGCGAGAAGAGGCTCCTCGATGGCTCGTGCCTCCAAATCCCTTCGGCGCTGCTTCTCATGTTTTGCTTCTTGGAGCTCCTCGACAGGAGTCTCAGCGCCCTGCGGCGGGCGCCGTCCCGTTGCGACGCAGGTTAAAGCAAAGCCACGCAAAGAAACACTCATAGAATCACGGAGGTTGGAAAAGACCTTTGAGATCACCGCGTCCAACCGTTGACTCAGCACTGCCAGGCCCATCACTAACCCTGAGCACCACATCTACTCAGCTTTTAAATCCCTTTGTGGGTGGTGACTCTACCACTGCCCTGGGCAGTCTGTGCCAATGACTGACAACCTTCTTGGTGAAGAAATGTTTCCTCATATCCAGTCTAGAGCTACCTCACAACCTGAGGTCATTTCCTCTGTCCTATCACTTGCTACTTGGGAGAAGAGACTGATCCCACTTCGCTACAACCTCCTGTCAGGGAAGCGTAGAGCTCGAGAAGGTCTCCCCTCTTCCCCAGGCTCAACAACCCCAGTTCCCTCAGCCCCTCCTCATCAGACTTGTTCTCTAGGTGCCTCACCAGCTCCGTTGTCCCTCTCTGGACACGCTCCAGCACCTCAACATCTTTCTGGTGGTGTGAGGCCTTGGAACCAAATCCTTTGCGTTCAAAGCCCACACTTTAATCTAAAGCTTGCTCGCCTGGGAAGACCTCCACATCCTTTGGTCTTGCACCAGCCTTCTCATCTCTTTAGACCACATTTGCAGGTTGGAAGGTGAATTTTCAGGCTGAATTTGATTATACTGAACGCAGACCTGCAGTACATCACACCTAACCCTGCACCAGCTCCGGTCACCAGCAACAAGGTTGATGGACAGAGTAGACTAGAGAATATTTTAGGAAGAATTGCTTTACTGAAAGGGTTTTCAGGCATTGGAACAGGCTGCCCAGGGAGGTGGTTGAGTTGCCACCCCTGGGGGTGTTTAAGAGACGGGTGGACGTTGCCCTGACGGACATGTTTTGGTGGTGTTGATAGGGCTGGGACAAAGGTTGGACTCGATCTTGAAGGTCTCTTCCAACTAAAACTCTTCTGTGGTTCTATATTTATCACCTGGTTGTTCCTACCAGCAACTTTCCGAGGTGCCACCCAGAATCCAGGAGACACAGATCACTAGATTAGGAAATCTATTCAATTCCTTTCCACTTCTACTATATCTAAGAGCCACAGGATGCGTGAACCTGCAGTAAATACCCAAGAGAGGGGCTCAGTCACGAAAACCAAGGTCGATCTGCGTCGCGTGTGCTTGGGACACGGAGCAGAACGCTTTTAGCAATGCCAGGGCTGAGAGCTAGTTGCCATTTGAGAGGTGTCCTCGTGTCTCTGCAAGATTCCTTCCTCCTCCCAACTCACTAACTTTAAATATCAGCCGCACAGAACCATTACCTCATCTTGGCAGGTCACCGGCTAAGCCACCCGGTCTCTGTCCAGCAAGCAGCGCTCCAATCCCACTTTAGAGAACTGAAGGGGAAAAGGAAGGGTAGTAAAAACATCGTCTTTGCTAATAAGAAGCAATAAAAAAAGATCATTTCTGCTACGGCACGCCGACGGCGAGGACCACCTCTCAGCTGCATGGCCCGCTGCAAGTCAAAAAGCAGCAAAAGGATGAATAGGGGTAGCAAAGGCGTTCACTAGAGGAGGTTTTGGCTTTCAAGAATGATCTGCAAAGGTGCAATTTTGCTCCTAAAGGAGGGAATGGCTCTGGAGAAGCGCACGATGCTTTCACTGCTGCTGATACCCAGGTTCACTCTACAAGATTCTCGATATCAAGCATCACCACAAGCCAGCGAGGATGGAGAGGAGATTTCCACTTATACAACAAGAGCAACCAAAATAATTCCTTGAGTTAAGGCAAGGTAGGCTCACAGCATTTTGGATTATATCTTGTTTTCCCTGTGGTCCAGCTACCTTAACCCCTTCTTTGCACAGGGGGACCTACTGGGCAAAAAATTTAAATAATAGTCCTCCTGAGTAGTGATCTACTCCTTAGGGATGTTTGTGACCATACAGGTAAATTTGCAACCTGAAGAGTTTCTCACAAAAGAGCAGGTCACGGGAGCCGCGACAGCTTGCAGATGACAAATCCCTTTTCAAACGTGTTCCTTCAGCTGCGCCCGCTCAGCTCCTTGCGAAACTGTGATGCCAAGGACAAGGAGTTTATCTATGCTAATACCCGCGCACAGGAAAAGCGCGGCTCCTATTTTTAGAAATCACACGAGGACATCGACGCTTTTTTTTTTTTTTCCCCCCCTTCCAATTTTATTTTAAACTTTAGTTCACCCAGCTGGAGGCACAGCCACGAGATGCTACTCCGGAGAAATTGATATGCGCGCAGTATGGCACGGGTGGGCTGCGCAAGC
>NW_009711209.1:0-5205 GCF_000703405.1 Apaloderma vittatum | reverse complement strand
ATTTACAGCATTACTCACGAAGGACAGAAAACCAAGTGATTCACGCTCATCTTTCTAGAAAAGCAGCTTCAGTTCCCTTCCCATCCTCGCACGTCTAGGACAACATGTTCATGAAGATCTCATTGCTTAACTCTCTTCCCCGCAGCGCTCGTCACAACTTCTGTCCAGGCTGTATTTTCTGGTGGGGGGATATGAGTTCCTCAAAGAATCAGTCTCTAAAATAAAAAATCAATCAGGTGCTACCGAAGAAGAGGCCAATCCCTTCGCAAGAGCAGCCTCATATTCCTGTTGTCCTTCAAAACAGACGCTCTCAACTTCATTTTGAGAGAGATGTCAAGCTCTTACTGGGTTTGCGACCCCACCAGAGCAGCCCCAGTGGTGAAGAGAGGGGTGCTGGCAGGTTTCCCATTCTGACACCCACCTTCGTTCCAGTCCTTACAACACCCGCTTGTTACCCTGCAACTATTTAGCTTTTCCGCTATCACGCCGTGGGCCCTACGTCATAGGGTAAGAAAAGCAGCGTGATAAAGCGAATTATTCATCTCTGGAGGTTGAATCGGGCAGGAAACCCACTTGTCCGGTCGATTCTGGGAAAGCGTAGGACAGCGGCGAAAAATGTTAAAGGTTTACGTTCACGATTTTAATGTGCGGAGGCTGCTCCCTCACGCGCAGCATCGTCTCGTCACGCTGCTTTTGAAATTTCACTGACCGCTTCCCAGCCTCAACCGAATTCATTCTGGGAGAAGGTGGCAATTTCGGTTTGGTAAAAGGCAGCTCGCTTCACCTGCACCAAATAAAAAGTGACTCAAACCAGCCCGAATGAAAACACTTCAGATGTGTTAACTTAGAAACCGACAGAAGATGACTCCACCAGCCCTTTTCTCTGTCGTCCTCTGGGAGGGACGGCTTTGTAAGTAAACTCTTAGTCAGAAAGAGACACAAGAGCTTCACAAACCAGGATTACAAAAGCCGTATTACAAAACCTTCCCCCCCCTCCAAAAAAAAGGGAGGGGAGCAAGGGTGAGTCGATGGGCAGAAGGAATGCCACGACTTCATTTACTCTGAGAGATTATTGTAAAACCCTTCTTAATTTGGGCTTTAGCCTGCTAACTCTATTTAATAAAATCAGAATTTATATTTGGTTCTGTGCCTCACGGAAAGGGTAGGAGGAGAATTTTTTTCCATCTGTGTAAGATCGAAATGGAGACGTAAATTCTGGACCTGAGAGCTCACCCGCTCTCCAGGTGTTTTGTGCAAGGAACCGGCTCCAGTGGTTGGGTTTCTCCTTAAAATCAAGGATAACCCATCAGGAAGCAGAAGTCTACAACAAAAACTCCTGCCACTGCTAGAAGAATCAGCAGAAGCTTCCTCCATCATTACTTCAGTGTCATCAGAAGAGACTTTACCCAACCCTGAGCCCTGCCATCTCCCATGGCCATGTCAAGCCAACCAATGTTGGCCAACAGAACATCAGCCTTACGCTTGTTGTGTTTTCCTCCCTATAATCTCCTCACCACCAGAAGCCCCTTCATGCCCTGTTTCACTGGAACGTTAACAGGTTTTATCTGTCATTTTTCAGCTGAATCACATCCCCAGCAGATTTCCTGCTTCCTACACCAACCCGTGGACGAGGGACTGCTCTCTGCCTGCCAATCTCTGTAGGGTGCCTTCAAGACATCTCGAGGCTAAGGCTTTTGGAAGAACAGCTCAAGGAGATCAAAACTTCCAATGAGCTAAGTTTGTATCACTGCTGCCAGCATCTCCAACAGAAAGAAAACCAACCCAAAAGCAAAACCCAAACGGTTTTTTGTAGCCTCTGAGGTCTGCTGTCAAGAGCACGTGTCTCTCTCCCAGTGTGTTTGGTATCTGTCCTCTTACTTCCATAAGAAGTAAAAATTCCCAACCTCCAGGGGCTCCAGCCTCTCATCCACCGTCACCAGACGCCCACTCACACCTGCACCAACCCTCCCGGCAGCGTTGGCCATCACCGTGGCAGAGAAGTTACAACCAAAACCCTGGCTCTCTACGGCCGTTGGGTAGTTTGGTGCAATTACTACCACACGTGTTGCTCGGTGGTGAGGTCGTGCAGCTCTGGAGCTAACGAAGCATCACATCTCGTCAAGCTCTGACGGTGCAAAACCCGACGGGCACGGAGACAAAACATCCAAGCCCCCAGCAGGCAGCCAAGAGACCTCCCTCTACCAGATCTCTCTTCTGCTTACAGCATGGCTGCCACGTCTCTGGCAGCAAACAAAAGCACGGGATGATTACAAGCTGCCGAGGAGTAATTTTAATTATCTCTTAGTCATCTATCAGCAGTACATTAAGACAACCAAAGAGCCCCCTGTCCTTTCAGGGCCACCTGGAGTCCTATATGTTGAATCTACAGGTTCAACAAAAGCTCAGACAACCTCGACGAGGCTTCCTCTGCCAAGCTTCAAAGCAAATAGAGGCCTGTTTGCCCAAGGCAGAAAACTATTATCTGCCAACCTTAAATACTGGTTTATAAAGTATTCTGACCTTTACAGTTGCTATGACAGCTGGGTAGCGAGAGTTAGGTCATATGCCACGATGAGGACAGTCGCTAGAAATAGTTGAATATCATCAAGCCTGTCAGATGCCTCCCGTGGTTCTTCCACGTTGCTCAGCGCACGGGAGCTTGTCACCGCACGATGGCCTCGACCATCAAACGCGTTTTAAATGTAGCACATCGGTTGAGATGTCCTCAAGGCCATCCTACCACCAGGCGCTCCACCAAATCCTCAGAGGGTCACTGTGCTCCTCCCAAACTTGAGGGTTGGGAGGGATGTTCAGTGACAACGGCAGCGACGCTCTGGTTTTGAGACAGTTTGGCATCGTTATTCCCCCGCCGCAAGACATCACACAGTTTCTCCTCCCTCCACTCCCATTTAACTCCTCTAGAAAGGCATCAAAAGCTCGATGGGAGCCCTCAGTCAAATGCCGCTGTTGCAATTTAAGAGCAGCTTTTACTCAAGTCGAGCTTTTCTGATCTAGCAGGAGGTGGCCCTGCCCATGGCAGGGGTTTGGGAACACGATGATCTTGAAGGTCCCTTCCAACCCAAACCCTTCCATGATTTTCACAGAGAATATGAATGCTCGAGCAGGAGGGAAGTCTGTTTGCCACGTTCCCTCACTCTAAGATTGCATCAACACAAGTACGGGGGGCCCACAGGTTCCTCCACGCTGGAGGAGCCTCGACAGAAGTGACGGCAAGTTGTGCCTAAACCAAACCCCAAGGCCTCGAGAATCCACCTTTTTTAGAGCAAGACTGTCAGAACAAAGAGATTGGGATGATTTGCGAGCAGAGCCCGTTAACCTTTGCAGAACGACCCTGTAAAGAGAATTTCTTTTTGTGCCTCATTTGTTCAACTACACAAGGCAGGATACTCCGTGCCTTTTTTCTTTTTCTTCCCGATTTTTATTATAACGCAGGAACATTGCTGAAGAAGCCGAGTTGAGAACCAGTGGAGGACCAGAGTACATGCTCTTAATGGCATGAACGATCTTTTCACTTCCCCAAACCCAGATCGCACGAGACGACTTTACGGAGAGCGGCAGAACTCCTACAGTTACTGCTTAGAGGTGGAAAAACAACACCGTGTAATTTCCCAGTTACACAGGGTCACCCTTCTGAGAAGGAAACGTGAATTAAGGTATTACGAGCGGTTAGCTGCCGATTCGGCATTGTATGTGACATCGGGAGAGCCAATAAAGCTTCACTGATGCAGAAAAAAAATAAATGCAAAATACATTTCCCCCCAAAAAGAGCTACGAGTCTTGTTTCCCATTTCTATTCTCTAAGGTCAGGTTTGCAACAGGCTAGGAAGGACGAAGAGGAAGGAGAGCGCCAAAAACCCCACGAAAACGCAAACGCTCGAGAATTTGGACTGTAGAGACCCAGTTGAATATGCAGCATTAGTGTTTATATCCAGTATACACAGGAAATGGGAGGGGGGGAAAAAAGCACAGCATCTCATAAAAGGCCACAGGAGAGCGAAGGGTTCACTCGCATCAGAAGCCACGATGGACGTTCGCCAAATCTTGCTTGGCAGTAGCTGGCCAGCCCCGAGACGAGGGGATGGTGGGATTGCATTTCCCTTCCTTTACAAGGTCGAGCGGCTTCTGCTCATCTCCGAAAGGCCGGGACCTGCTGAGAAGATCTCCGAGGAGGAATTCAACCGGCTGCATTGCCAGTCGGCGGCTTTCCGAAGCGGAGGATGTTGACGGCCATCTCCTACCGCTCCGAGTCAGCGGGAAGCTTCCCGGCTGGTGACAACCCAAAAAAGGAAGAGAGAGGATGCTGGGATTGTGCCAAGACAAACCGCACACGGTTGCAAGGGGGGTTGCTTAGAAACCTTTGGGAAAAAAACGCATTGAAAATTCAGATTTCACTGAAGAACGCCACGGCGGAACAAGCAGAAGTTTTGGTTTCAATCAGCTTTTTTCCCAGAGCCAAGGACGCCGTCTCCGCTGCCTTCCCGCTCCCGCTGCTTTGCAGGTCACCTTTGGGTCTGAATGCGTCAAGGTTTTCACGAGTTCAGCCGGCAAAGCAGACAGCTGGGTACCTGCCTGCAGCACTAAGTCTTTTCAGGTAGTCAAAAATCACCCAGCAGAATAATATTTCTATAAAAGGCGGTGATATATGGAAGGTACACACTGAAAAGGAAAAGAATGAAGTTCTCGTAGCACGGCGCAGCCCTGGCATCTAATCAGGGAGACAGATGAAGGCAGCAATCTGTCTCCTTAAGATATGCACATTTTTTTTATTATTATTTTTTTTTTTCCCTTTTCTTTATTGCTGCCTAACTGTATTTGAAGATGCTCATAAAATGGCTGCAGCAGGA
Source organism: Apaloderma vittatum (assembly GCF_000703405.1). NCBI lineage: Eukaryota > Metazoa > Chordata > Aves > Trogoniformes > Trogonidae > Apaloderma > Apaloderma vittatum. Next base: position 340 of record NW_009711209.1, on the reverse strand, counting down.
GGGGGCTGAGCCAGGAGCGTCCCTCTGCAATCACGAGGGAAGGAATGAGAAATTTCCTCGTTAGCGGTGTTTAATTGCCAGTGGCCAGAACACCCCTTAACGGCCATCATTAGCTTTGTTAACATACCGGTGGACCGGGATCATTTTTGCTTCCGTGCTTAAAATCCTGCTGCAGCCGTCATGGAGCGGAAGCTCAGCCGAGTCACCAGAAGCGCAGATTTGTCGCTGTGCACGGCTCGTGCGCTCCCCGATACACGCTGGACCTTGTGGGATCGCATGCCCGAGACCCATTTTAGCCCACCCCAAACAATCTACAACTACCTAAAAGGAGGCTGTAGTG
>NW_009711208.1:17311-22461 GCF_000703405.1 Apaloderma vittatum | reverse complement strand
GAGGAGAGGAGAGGAGAGGAGAGGAGAAAGGGAGTCTATACAGAACTAGAAGTTTCATACTGGCTATGTTCACCCTATCATTAAAATGCTTTGCTGCTATATGAAAACACTCAAGTTCTTACAGAAAAGCATTTTTTGAAGACAGATCATGAGTGTAAAACAAATCTGCTACAGACTTCACATGATTTGCTCTTTGTGTCAGCTGAAATCATTCTAACATTATTAGTTCTATGATATCTGAGAAAATAATCAAATATCTTACTTCTTTAATGGTCAATGCTAGAAAGAGTCCATCAGGTGTCATGTGAATGCAGGAAATTCCACTATCTTCCTCTTTCTTTTAAGTTTCTAAGAAAACCCCAGAAAAATACCCTAAACATGTCTTCTTAATTCAAAGAAGAAAGAAAACAGAAAGGAGAAAAGACAAAATATTGTAATATGTCTTTAAAAAATAATCTTAATTTGTTTTGCATTTTATGTAGCATTGTTATAATTGTGGTGGGGAGGAGGGCTAGTAACTATTGATTTTTAAATGGTCAGGATTACTACAGCTGGAAAAAAAGGAAAAGAAGGAGGTTAAAATCACTTAATAAAGTCGTTGTGAGTCTGGCACAAAGCAAATAATGGGCACGAACTAGCCAGAAATGCCTTTAGGTTGAGAACTATAAGATATTTTCTGTTACAAAAGGAGTGATGCTCTGGAACATTTTTTGTCAGAAGAGCTAACAAATGACATGCTTTTGAGGTTGAGTGCAATTAGCTTGTAAATGAAATTCTGCAGTATGGCTGCCGGGGATAACAGTGAGCTGGCTCAGGCACAGCCCTTTTCAGTCTTTTGGCTATGACCTCATGCTGACTCCTACCATTCCAGGATTATATGGTCTTTTTTGGCTATGTGGGACTCATCATAAAAGGTTTAGGTTTTTATTAAAATTGGAATGCAGAATTTGTACATAGAGAATGGGCATTGTTATATGTTTCTGTACTCATTCACAGATGCTCATGTGTGGATAGACTAGAGTACTGTACTGCATCTTCTCTATTTCTCTTACTAGATTTCTTCCTTTTTTTTAACTATGTGTATATTTATTGTATATTTCCTCTAGAACTGTCAGCTCACTGGAAAAAAAAAAGTCATTTAAGTGTTACAGCAAATGGCATCCTGTTAGCTGTGATGTATAAATGAATCAAGAAAAAAAAAAAAAAAATTACCTATATACCTCATTTTAGAGCAATGAAAACAGTGCAAGATACTTGTCTGGCAGAGGACAATGAAGGGATATTGTCCTAGGATGAACAGACTTCTTAAAAAAGTTAATACTCAGTATACTTTGATATTTTTATCAGTTGTCTGTAAAGGACAGGAAGTTTTCCTCCTACTCTACTAGCAGAGAAGGTGGGTTTGGTATTCCCAATGTTAAGCTGTGAGCATTAGGTTTGAAACTACCTCAGCCCACCAGCTTTGGGCAAGCAGGTGGATTGAGTTTGACTGTGCGCAAAGGATGGTGTAGATGTAGACAACATCTATATATAGTAAGATGCAGACATCAGGAGTACTAATTCCGTCAAAATTTAAGTATCTAGGACAGAAATTTAGGTGTTTGAGACTCCTATTTTCAGTGAGGATAAATGACGTGGTGAGTAGCAGAGCATGGAAGTTTCTACACCTACATCATGATGATTTAGGACAGGTTGTCTGTTGTCTGTTTTCTCTCCCATTTGCCCCAAGTACAGCAAAGCCTCTCTCATATCTTCCCGTGCCTCCTAATTAATGCAACCACATTTCCAAATAAGTGAAAAATAAGAGAAAAGCATCTAAAAGAAGTAGAGGATCAGGAGAGCATATTGTTCTTCAATGCTCTCTCCTGAAAAGGAACTGATGAATGATGTCCTAATCAAAATCATTGTGTCCAAGCACACGCCACCATGTCAAACTCCTGTTCACCTATGAAACACCACTCCTGCCCACAGCCCCACATCAAATCTCTCTTGTCCCAAAATGCCCAGGTCCCAAGATCCCTGCCCCAGAGCTTTCTAAATCCAGCCTAAAGCCCCAGTACCCCCATGTTTTATTCCAAGATCTCCGCCACCAACCCCAATACCTACCCTGTCTAGCCCTCTGTAACATAACCCTGATACCTCTGCACCCCGCTACTCCCTCTACCCTGACTCAAATCCCTTCTTCTACCAAATCTCCACCAACTCTGCCCCAAGTTCTTCTCCCCACAGCCCCAACCTTGCTCACATCTGCAGCTCTGTGGAGCCAGGCCAAGCTCAGCAGCTGCCAGCACTTCAGATCTAGTGCTGTCTGTATGCTTCCATCTCCTCCTCCTCCCTTCTCCTGTTGCCTGCCCAGGCTCTATGTTGCCTGCCCGCCAAGCCTGCTCCTTGCAAAGCTGCTGCTGGATATTCCTAAACCCCAGACACAGACCATACTTGTTCAAAAATTTGCTCAGATGGTGCTCCAAGGAGAGAAAAGGAAGACGTATCAGGGAAATCCAGGCAGCTGATCACTCTGCTCCTGTGGGAAGGCAGCTCTGCTTAATAGCTACTAAGGATGCTTGTTTTAGTAATAGAACACATCCCTGAGATTTAATTAGCACTTACAGCAACATATGCTGGATAGCAATAGCTTTCAGTAGCAATAGGTTTCTGTAGGCACTTGTGATCATTGTCAGAACTGCAGACTTGGCATCAGAGCTGTGATACTCTACTCTTCTTTGCAGTGATGTAGGTCTCACGTAATTTTCACTGTTAACCTTATTTACCATTAATTTCTTTGAGAAATAAAAAGAAGTATCCAAAACAGTTATTTATCTATTTGAAACACGCTTTCTATCAGTTTGTTATCATTCTCTGCTTTAAGTGATAACTTTCAGTTTTCTACTCCAGTTTTGGCTATTCAGTAACGAGTAAGCCATAACACTGGTGCAAATCAATTTCAGCTCCCAAATTAAGATTTTCTGGCTGTCTGTGTCAAACGGTGTTGTGCCACACAGCAAATTTGGCATCACATCATTTTTTTCATTTGTTCAGAGGTAGGAGCCATATTCAGTATCATAAAATGTAATTAAATTGAAATATATAATCTGTGAGACTGCAGATTGTTTTTAATCACCAGTAACATGCTGGATTTTGTTATGTGAAGCTTATCTGGGCTGCAGCATTGATAAGAAAACATTGGGCAGACAACAAATCAGGTACAATATCAGGTAGTTTTTCTATGAATGAGACACAGGAAAACTAGTCAGGGAACATTTCTTTCTCAAGGTGCATTTCTAATCTGTATTCTTACTGCTGGGCATATGGGGAACAAAAATAAAAAAAGAGCATTCCTTCAATTACGAATCTAACTCCAGCAGCCACTGCATGTCCCTGTGAATGTCTTGCCAGATGTTAGAACACAGTGCATGAAGGACAGGAAAACAAAACCTTGAAAATACTTTTGTGTGGCTTATTTAAGTCTGATTTTTACATCTGTGGGTGACCATCAGAAAAAGAGAACAAGTTCTCCCTTTGGAGAAATATGACTGAGTGTACAGCAGAGTACTGTCTTTTAAAAGAATATGTGGCTCTCCATGCCCTTTTAAAAAAAAATTTACACAGAAAACTGCAAAGCATGTTCAACTTTCACTACTCTCTGGATCTAAGATTCTGATACAGGTCCTACAACTTATTCCAATTTTCTTACTTGGTTTGTGTAAAGCCCTGGAAGTGGGCTGGGAACTTCTATTACAAAGACATCTTAAGAAAAATCCATCTTTTGAAATGTTTTAGAAAGCCATCCTTTTTGTTTCATATCAAACTGTCGTTTTGATCCGAACAAAATTTCACTTTTTCTATTTCCTTCTGATTCTCAGACTTGTAAATAGGCAGGATCATTGTGTGCGCTTCACTTGCAAGATATTGTTCTTTTCAGAGCGCATGCATGAAAGGGAAACTTTTTCCTCCCTTTTTAATTTAATTAAAAGCTAAGATGTGTTGGAAGCTTTGAGCTGATCTAATGAGAAGATGACTAATCAAGGATTTGTTAGCACAGCTGTGGGTAACAAGGTTACAGCCCTTCCCTCAGTGGTGAACAGAAGTGCAGGCAACAGGTTAAAAAGCAGTCTCTTGACTTTCACAAAATAGGTTTATTAAAACTTGTCAGGAAGGAGAAGACAAATAGGAGTTGGAAGAAAATGAGATCTTAGGGTTTTCAGATCTCCAGAGGTGAGTGGAATTGAATGGCCCACAATCATGCAGGCAAGGGAGAAGGTTATGATGCGGCGTTAAGGGAAAAACAAACTACCTAGGTTCCTTCATCATTATCTCATGCAGCTTTCAAGATATTTCCCTCTCAGAAGTAATTTATTTTAGAGATTTCTAGAATAATCCTAAACTGTGCTGACCCATTCTTACCCATTTACACCTCTGCAAACTGCACACAATCTTACAGCTTCTGAAGAAGCTGTGATGATTCTTCTCAGCTGTGCTGACTGCCTCCATGCAAGCTCTTCAGACATGATAAATGTAAAATGGTGCCCTTTCACTAAAAGTTGAATTATCTTGCATACCAAGAGCAATAGGAGTGTCATATTTACTATTATTATTATTTTAAGGGGCTGCTTATCTCAGTGGTTTGAGCGCGGTGCTGACAACAATGACAACAGCGAGGTCGTGGGTTCGATTCCCGCTCGGTCCCCATGTGTTGCCTGGTCTATTCGAGAGGTGATGTCCCTGCCCATGACAGGGAGGTTGGACTAGTTGATCTCTAAGGTCCTGTATTGGGTTGGCCTGGCCGGATTTTGGTGACGGCAGGGGGGAAGCTTCAGGGTGGCTTCTGCAAGAAGCTGCAAGAAGCTTCCCGAGTTTGTTAGAACCAATGCCATCCAGCTCCAAAGATGGACCCGCCGCTGCTCAAAGTGGGCCCCCGCCGCTGCACCAAGGCTGAGCCTATCAGTAAAGTGATAGAAGAGGAAAGCCTAAGTGAAAACATATTTAAGAACGGGGAAAAGAACTGCGCAACAGCTGGCACAGAGGTGGAGGAGTAAGAACATGTGGACACACCAAGGTCAGTGAAGAAAGAGAGGGGGGAGGATGAGCTCCAGGCGCTGGAGCAGAGGGTTCCCTGGGTCGTGGTGAAGACCATGGTGAAGCGGGTTGGACCC
>NW_009711208.1:13746-17195 GCF_000703405.1 Apaloderma vittatum | reverse complement strand
GTTAGTCCGGTGGGAAGCCCATGGTGGAACAGGCTGCTGCCAGAGCCTGTAGCCCGTGGAGAAAGAGAAGCCCACACCGGAGCAGGTTGGCTGGCGGAACTTTTGTGACACTGTGGGGGACTCGCCCCGGAGCAGTTTCCCCCTGAAGGATGGCACCCCATGAAGAGACTCACGTTGGGGCAGTTTGCAACAAACTGTCTCTTGTGAGAGGACTCACACTGGAGAAAGGTGTGTGAAGATCGTCTCCCATGAGAGGGTCCCCACAATGGCCCAGGGGAAGAGTGAGGAGCCCTCCCCTGGAGGAGGAAGGAGCAGTGGAAATGACATCAGATGAACTGATTGCAACCCCCATTCCCTGTCCCCCTGCACCGCTCAGGGTGAGGAGGTAGATAAACTGGGATTGATATTAAGCCCGAGAAGAAGGGAGGAATGGAGGGAAGGTGTTATTATTTTAAGATTGGGTTTTATGTCTCGCTACTCTTCTCTAATTTGTTCTTTAATAAATTTAACTAATTTCCCCAAAATTGAGACTGTTTTGCCCAGGACAGTAGATGCAGGTGATCTCCCTGTCCTTATCTCAAACCATGGGCCCTTCATTATATTTTCTCCCTCTATCTAGCACAGAAGGGAGGGTGATAGAGTGGCTGTGTGGGTACCTGGCTGCTGGCCAGGGTCAAACCACGACAGATCCCTTCCAGCCTAGGCCATTCTATGATTCTATGATTTTATATTTACACCGTGGGGTTTTATTAACAGGATAGTGTATCCAACTTCAGCTCCAAAAAATCTTACACGTTCTTACAGGTATAACACTTAGGTCTCTTCTCTTTTCCTTACACCACTGTAGCTCCATCATCTTCCTTGGGACTGTTAAAGTCTCAGAGCAAAATTGTGTATTTGTGGATGTAGTTACACAACCTGACTTTGAACATCCACCTTCTGATAGCCTACTTGGGAAGCCAAGCTTTCTGCCTAGTGAAGAGAGAGAGAAGCTCTTCCAGAAAACAGTTCAGACCAAGTCCATAGTCATGTGTCAGGGAATGTTCTGAATTTCTAATTATGTTGCAGCATATTTTTGCTATCAGACCTGACCTGCTTCCCTGAACTTTCGTTTAATAGAAACCAATTCACCAAATAGGAGAAGAGAAATGTGAAAGGAAATTCTTATATCACTGTTATTGTAGGTGCACACCCAGGGTAATGTGTAGGCTTCTTCTCTAAAATGTCCTGTGGAAGAGTCTAGTATCTACCTCCTGCTGCTGTTTTTTTTCTGACAGGAACTAAGGGATATCAGTTTTATCTAAAGTATCTCACAAAGTCTGTGTTTCATTATCACTTTTTATGGAACTGAGTGGAAACACTCATTAACAGTAAAAGAAATATTCATTTCTTTTATACTTTTCATAATCAAAGTAAACATACATGTGTATGCACAGGACTCCCACAATATTCTTCATATCCTGTAGGCACCTGCTTAGATTATAGAGAAAATTCACCAGACGGAAGTTATGCACCTAGTATATTTATTAGTGTCTTACAGCCTCTTTGAACAGGTGCTGTGTTCAGCAGCTGTGCTATGTAAATTAGTTTACAAGCATTTCAATTCCATTCATCACTGAAGTTTCTGCTTCCCCATGCTTTTACAGCTAATCTACCATTATCCACCATAATTTACCTCAATCCTCTTCCTAGCACAGAATTTACCCCTGGTAGGCATCAGTATTACATTCAGTTTTTACTCTACCAACCACCTAGACTCATTGCAGTGGTACACGTAAGCCAGCTTCCAGACTGACAGCTGCTTGTCTAAAATATTATCTAAAATAGACCTCAGCCAAAAAAACCCCACCTCTACAATATTGTCACTTAAACTGTGCAATCTCTACTTTGCAGTTGATGTTGATTTGTCAAGATTAAGTGGAAAAGGCATCCTGCTTTTCAGCTGGCTGTGACTCATAAAACTTATCCCAGGTTTAAAACATCATATTAGAAAGGCATCACACTGTCAAGTCATACTAATACCTCTTTTTCTGGGAGTGGGAGAAGCGGGGAGAGATTCCCCAAAGAAGCAGATTGCTAGGTGACACTAAAAATGTTACAAGTCAGAAGAAATTTATACATTCTATCAGCTGCTGAAACGTTTACAAAACAACGTCTAAGTGCTCTTAAGGTTTTATTTACAAAGATGTAAATAAATCTGTCTTGGGAAACTGCATTCAGCACCTGTAAAAACAGCTGCAAATCTACAGGACTGTGTGACAAAAGAGTCCTGGGCAGAGTTGCAAGCACCCTTCATTTTCAGAGAATTTAACTTCTTTAAGTCTCCCCCATGCCGCCAAATCCTCACAGTTTAATCAGTTTATCAAACACATCCATACAGCTTGGAGCCAGTCCCTTTTACCAATAACCTCAGCAGCAAACATACTATTTCAGCTTTATCCAAAGCCCCTGGGGTATCCAAAGTGCACTTTCATGGCTGTCGTTCCAACTCCTCTCCTGTTCAGAGCACCTTCATGCTGGGAGTGTTATTTATGGAGCTTCCTGATTTTTTTATGGGGACACACACCTCTGTTTTGGCAGCAGAGTCACAACCTGAAAATCAGCAGTATCACAGCTGTCTTTACAAATTCAGTATATAATCTGCACAGGTGTGGGTTTGGATTTTTTTTGAAACAACTTTCCTTAAACATCAGACTGAAGCCTATTTAGATGTACTTTAAAAAAATGCATCTCAACATCTATGAATTTGAAAGAGATTGTTCTCCTCTTCCAGTTTTTTTGGGTTACTCTTTTTTTCTAATCTGAAAGGTGTGTTTAACAGGAAAATGAAGCATTTATTTCATGTAAAGGTTACTGCCAAGCTCTTTCTCTTTTTATCCATGCAATAAGCTTTACTGATAGAAACAAGTACTAGTTCATTCTACCAGCAGCTGTTCTGAATTCCTTGCACATACTACTCATCAAAATATCAAAGCATTCATATTTTAACACTTATATGAGGAAAAAAAATGTTAACCTTAGATTTAATCTCCATAGTATTTAGTAAAAAAAAAAAGATATTATTAAATATGTCTTAAGTTGTATCATTAAATTTTAAAGTGAATTTTCAAATGGCTCAAGACATCTACTTGTGGGTAAGTGATCTAAGCCCTAGTTCTCCACTGACTACAGTGAGAATGTGGAAGTCTCACATAATGACTTTCATTTACACAGTTATGTATGCTGAGTCCTATTTAAAATTTGGTCCTATCCTTCACATCTTAAGCAGCTTTCAGTAGAAATTAAAGATTTCAGGTAACTATTTATTTTGTTGTTGAGTGTTGAGAACTAAAACTGTTTCATAAGTTGCACATTATGTTTCTGTTCCTTCAAAGGTTAAGCTTAAGATCAGCAGTTGGACTAGATGACCTTTAAAGGTCCTTTCCATCTCAAACTATTCTACAATTCTA
>NW_009711208.1:12040-13715 GCF_000703405.1 Apaloderma vittatum | reverse complement strand
TAGGGAAAATTCCTGAATAAAAACTCAGTGACTGAGAATGTCTTATGATATTTGCTTAACATTTATTACTTGAGCAAACTACGTATCATATGCACAGAAATTTGACACAAGACTGAGGAAAATATCTGTGATAATAAGTCAGTTCTCATTAAAAAGATTCTCTTTAAATTATTGGAAAAAATATTAATTATGCTTTAAAAAAAATATTGAAAGATAAATGTAATTATCTACATCTTCATTTAGTCACATGAATACTGATATTGCATTTCATAATCAGACCTTAATTTTCTTCTGTAAAATAAGTAAAAGCAAATTTGTTTCTAACAATAATTTGCATCACTGAAAAAGTTCTGTGACTAGGAGACAAGGAGAACTTGATTATCTTCGGTTCTTATAAACAACTTTGTCCTCAGGCTGCATGCTGACCTCAGAACTCAGCTGACTGGCAGAAATTAATGAAATGATGAAAGCACAAAATGAGTGGAATTGGTTATTTTTTCGTCACTGCTCGATCAAAGTGAATCTGAGGGCTCAAATACATAATCTGAAGGATTTATCATCTCATCCAACATCCTGCCAACACTTTGTCTAATGTAGCCTAGGAGACTGTGAACCCTCTTAGCCATGAGGGCACATTCCTGGTTCATTGTGAGCTTGTCCACCAGAATTCCAAAGTGCTTCACAATAAAGATGTGTCCCAGCTGGTCACTGTCACCTTGGTGGTGCCTGAAGTTATTTTTGCCCAGGTTCAGACTTGACATTTTCCATTGTTAGATTTCATGACATTCTTTATGGAAGAATTCTCCAGTTTGTCAGGGTCCTCTGAAGGGCAGTGCAATCGTCTGGTGTATCATTCTCTTCTCGCAGGTTTGCATCATTCACAAGCCTGCTAAGAGGGCATGCTGTCCCATCATCTAGGTGGCTAATGCAGATATTAAAAAGTATTGGCACCAATATCTATCCCTGGGGTACACAACTAATGACTGGCCTCCCAATGGATTTTATACCACTGATAACACTTGAAGCCCATCAAATTAGCCACTTTTCAGTCCAACTCACTTTTCATTCCCACTTATTTAGTCTGTTCTTCGTCAGCTTGTAAATGAGGATGTTATGGGAGAAAATGTGGAAAGCCTTGCTAAAGTCAAGATAAAGTGTATCAGCTCTTCTCCCATCATCCACCAGCTAGTCATCATAGCAAGCTGTCAGGCTGCTCAGAAATGACGCATGCTGACTGCTCCCAATCATCTTCATGTCCTCCACATATTTGGAAATCTCTAGCTTCCTGAGAAGGCAAAGTGAAGAAGGAGGTGCTGAGCTCTTCTCCCTGGGATATAGCGACAGGACTTGTGGGAAGGGTTCATATCTGCACCAGTGGAGGCTTAAACTGGACATTAGGAAGAATTTCTTTACTGAGAGAGTGGTAAATCACTGAAACATGATTCCTAGAGAGGTGCTCATTGCCCCAAGCCTGTCAGTGTTTAAAAGGCAGTTGAACAATGCCCTTAAAAATGTGCTTTAACTTTTAGTCATATCAGGGTGGTCGGACAATTGGACTAGATGATCCTTGCAGGTCCCTTCCAACTCCTCTCCTCTCCTCTCCTCTCCTCTCCTCTCCACATCATCTTGGAGTGTATTAGAAGGGGGATGGCTAGTAGGTTGAGAGAGGTGCTGC